>NC_090439.1:957370811-957599748 GCF_031143425.1 Pleurodeles waltl
AATTCAGGGAGGCTCGAAAAACCCAGAGTCAGTCCTGTGTAGAATTTGTGGATTTTTCAGTAAAAATGCTGGGTGGCTGGTTACAAGGTAACAAGGTACAAGATTAAGATGGGCTTTCAAGTTTATGGTGACATCTTTTGGGTCAGTTCCTGGTAGACCTTGGTCCACTTTCTCCTCTAGAGTTGGGAAAGAGGGCAGACCATTGGGTCAAAACAAGGATAACCAAAACTACCATTGGTGGGGGAGATAAAAAGAAATAGGCCAAAAAGCCACCCCCCAAGGTAAAAATGGGAACCAAAACAAAAACAATGAGTCTTCATGAGGCCCCCAAAAACCTGCTCAGGAGGGAGGGCCCGAGACTCCTCACAGTCTAAGGGTCGGTACAAAGGAAAACACTTTGATCCCAACAAGGCTTGGTGCCACGATTGCAAAAACAAAGGACACAAAATTGGAGACTCTAGCTGTACAAACAAAAAGAATGCCTCTAGTCCACCTGCAGAAAATGCAGTTGCGCATCTCTAGATGGAGTCACAGTTGTGGCCTGACTATGTCAGTGAACTCACAGAGGCAACATTAGTCACAGAGTGAGGGATAGACGTTTCCTGTGCTACCTGGCCTACTAACATGCAAAAATACAGGCAGCACCCTTTGATTAATGGGACTAAGGTAGAAATCTTGAGGGACTCAGAGGCTAGTGTTGCATGGTGACTCAGCACCTGGACCACTGAGATCAGTACCTGATATGGAAAGCATATTCTGTCATCAATGCTGACAATGTCACAAAGATCCATCCCTTGGCAATGGTATCTTTTGACTGGGGGAGTGGTTGGACAGAAAGAAGTGGCTGTGTCCCCATCCATCCCTGTAGACTGTCTGCTTGGGAATAATCTGGAGAATTCTCCCTGAGCTGAAGTGAAACCGAGGCCATGCTTGGCATCCCAGAATGAGGTTGTGTCAAAACAAGGGCACAGAGCAAACTCCAGACTAGTGAACCAGAGGTGTTGGCTCCTATACAATGAGGACAGAGACACCAAGCTTGGTGCAACCCAGTGGGTGGTACTGTCCCAGCAGTATAGAAAGTTTCTTCTCTCTTTAGCCTATGACATTCCCCTAGCTGGGCACCTGCTCCAAAACAAAACCTGGAGTAGGCTAGTAAATCACTTTTACTAGTCTGGGATGTCCCAAAAGGTGAAGGACTTTTGCCAGTCCTGTGTCTCCTGTCAAGCCAATGATAAGGCAGGAGGCCACATGACAGCCCCTTACTCCCACTACCTATGGTTGGGGTGTCCTTCGAAAGGGTAGGGGTTGATATTGTTGGCCCCCTGGACCTTCAAACAGCATCTGAAAATAGATATATCCTAGTGGAAGTGGATCATGTCACCAGATATCCTGAAGCTATTCATCTTAGGACCATCACTGCCCCTGCAGTGGCCAAGGCCCGTCTGGGTATTTTTACGAGGGTTGGCTTTCCTACAGAGGTAGTATCAGACAGGGGTTCAAACGTCATGTCTTCATACATAAAGCACGTGTGGCAGGAATGTGGTGTGACTTATAAATTCACTAACCCATACCATCCACAGATCAATGGGTTGGTTGAAAGATTTAACTAAACATTGAAAGGAATGATTGGAGGACTCCCTGAAAAACTCAGAAAGACATGGGATGTCTTACTTACAGGTCTGCTTTTTGCCTATAGGGAAGTGCCACAAAAGGGAGTAGGGTTTTCCCAGTTTAAACTCTTGTTTGGGCATCCTGTTAGGGGTCCATTGAGACCTGTGAGAGAAGACTGGGAGAGACCTTTCACAGAGCCCAAACAGGACATTGTGGATTATGTACATGGCTGTTAGTCCAGGATGACTGAGTATATGGAAAAAGCAGGAAAAAGCCTTCAGGTCAGCCAGGAGCTCCAGAAGCACTGGTATGACCAAAAAGCTGATATGGTGGAGTTCAAGGGCAGAAGTTTGGGTGTTGGAGACTGAGGCTCCTAGGGCTCTCCAAGATAAATGGTCTAGGCCCTACCCCGTACTTGATAGAAAAGGGAAGGTCACCTACTCAGTTGACCTTGGCAGTTGCAATAATCCCAAAAGGAGAAAACATGTCAATTGCCTGAAGCTCTATTTTGACAGAACTGATGTGACCATGCTCATGGTTACAGATGAGGGACAGGAAAAAAAGAGTGACACTTTCCCTGATTTCCTCTCCAGCATCCCAAAAGATGGGTCTGCTGATGGAGTGGTTTTGTCAGACACCCTCACAGAACAAGAGCAGGCTGATTGTAGGTGACTCCTCAACCAGTATGCTGAGTTGTTCTCTCCGACCCCTGGTAGGACTAATTGGTTTACCCATGATTTGGACACTGGGGACAGCTTGAATGTCAAAAACATTTTTTATAGCTAGTCAGACCATATCAGAGAAAGCATCCAAGTTGAAGTAAATAAGATGCTGGATTTGGGTGTCATTGAAACTTCTGTGATACCCTGGGCTAACCTAGCAATTTTAGTTCCCAAACATCTCTCCAAAGGAAGGAAAAAGAAAATGAGGTTCTGTGTGGACTATAGTGGCCTCAAAAACGGATGCACACCCAATTCCAAGAGCTGATGAGCTAGACAGGTTAGGGGCAGCCAAATATCTGAGTACCTTTAATCTTACATTTAGGTACTGGCAGATTGGCCTGACAACTTCAGCAAAAGAAAGATCAACATTCTCCACCCCAAGTGGGTACTATCAGTTCACCATAATGCAGTTTAGATTAAAGAACATCCCTGCCACCTTCGAGAGGTTGGTGAACCAAGTCCTCGCTGCGTTAAAATCTTTTAGGGCAGCTTATCCAGATGATACAGCTCTCTACAGCTTCACCTGACAGGATCCACCTAGGAAAGGTCCTTGAGGCTTTGCAAAAGGTAGGCCTCACTCTCAAGTCCAGTAAGTGCCATGTAGGTCAGGGAAAGGATGTATATGTGAGCCACATGATAGGCGGAGGGCAAGTTCAGCCTCTACAGCCCAAAATCCAGACAATTGTGGCTTATGAAGCTCCAACCACCCAGACTCAAGTCAGGGCATTACTTGGCTTGACTTCATACTATAGGAGATTTGTGAAGGATTATGTCACCATAGTTCCCCCCTCACAGAGCTTACCTCTAAGAAAATGCCCAAAAAACTTTAACTAGACAGTCAAAAGGCTTTCAAGACTCTGAAGGATACAATGAGCTCAGCCCCAGTCCTAATAGCGCCAGATTACTCCAGGTAGTTTAATGTCCAAACAGATGCCTCTGAACTTGGGATAGGAGTCGTCCTAGCCCAGACCAATGATGAAGGACATGGCCAGCCTATTGCTTTTTGAAGCAGAAAACTACTGCCAGGAAACAAAAATGGAGTGCCATAGAGAGGGAAGCCTTTCCTGTGCTCTAGGCCTTGAAGATGCTGAGGCAATACTTCTTTGGCTCTCACTTCATAGTTCAGACAGACTACAGGCCTCTCATATGGCTTCAACAAATGCAAGATGAAAACCCCAAACTGCTTAGGTGATTTATATCTCTACAGGGAATGACCTTCAAAGTGGAGCACAGACCTGGGACTGCCCATGCCAATGCAGATGTCCTTTCCAGGTTCTTCCACTTAGAGGATGAAGACTCCCCAAGAGTAGGGTTGTTTCATCCCCTTTCATTTGGGGGGGAGTGAGAAAGGGTCTCTTTTGACATGGTTAGACTCCCACTTTTTGCTTGGAAAAGTATGTGGTTTCAAAATTGTTGGCGCCCTGGGCTCCTACTAAAGAGTTTCCCCAGGCCAGGTCTGTTTCCCCTCCCCAAAACTGTACTATGTTTGGCATTTCAGCCACCTTTGTAAGTCGATAGTAAATGGTACCATTGGTACCTAGGGCATGGGCACTGGAGAGGGCTCCCCAGAGCTGCAGCACCAATTGTGCCACTCTGAGAGGCATCACACCAGCCTCATGCATACTGTCATTGCACGTGCTTGACAAGGTGTATTGAAAGTTACAAACTTGACATGGTACTCCCCAAGAATGCTATGTCCACTAACACTGCATGCAATATAGGTAAGTCACCCCTATGGCAGTCCTTAAAGGCCCTAAGTTAGGGTGCACTATAATGAATGTGAGGGCATATGTGTGCATGAACAAATATGCCCCTATTGTGTCATTGCTAATTCTCAGACATGGTAAGTGTGCAGGGAAGCCATAGCAAATGAATGTGCTGGACGCTCTTCATTATGAGTTCCTCAGCTACATGATGGCCTCTCTGAACCCTGGGGTGTTTGGTATCAAACAACTCAGAATAATAAACCAACACTGATGCCAGTTTTGAATTCATTGTAAAATGTACCTTAGAGGGCAAAACCTAACAGCGCTGGCATGGTTGCTGACTGGTCCTAACTGGCCTTCCAATCCCAGATGCAATTTTGGAGTTCTGGGGTGAGAGCCTGTCCTCTTAGGAACCAGAACACAAAACCTTTTCTTGGCAGATGTTTCACACCTCCTTCCCCAGACAGGCACTCTGCATCAGCATACTGCTTCAAAGGCTTAGTCACTTTTGTAATCTGATCCCCACCTCTGTTGCTTGCAGCAGATGTCCTCTCAATGTTTTCATCCCCAGTTTAGGTGGGGAAACTGGTGGGAAACCTAGCAAAGATAGGAGGAGTGGCCACCCTAGCCTGAACCACCCCTCAGATTTTGTAGACTAGGTGGCCAATCTATTTTATTTTCCTCCATCTTGGATGGTAGGAAAATAGCCAATCAGGGTTAGGGATGTGACCACTTCCCACAGGAAGTGGTCTCTTAGTGGGTGTAGCCACCCTAAATTAGGTGGCCCATTGGCCACCACCAGATACTTCCCTTAATGCCCCATACATGCAATATTTAGAGGGCATCCCTAGAACATGACCTCAGATTCGAAAGACACAAAGACGCCTAAGAAGAAGACCCAAGGCAGAAGAATTGGAGCCCTGCTACAGTAAGAAAAAGGTACCAGACCCTGACTGTTGCTCCAAGGACTCGCCCATTGCTGCTGAGGTATCGCTTGGAAACCTGAAGGACTCAACAAAACCTAAGAGGGATTCCAGCCTTCTAAAAATTGGCAAGAACGTCCCTTACAGTGAAGGCATCACTCTCTTGCACCCTGCATGCAAAGAACCCATGAGGTCTGGTAAACTGTGTGAGAAAGGCCCTCTTTTGATATGGTACCCCCCACATTTTGCCTGGAATATTATGTGGTTTCAAACTGTAAGTGCCCTGGGTTCCCGCTAAACAGGTTCCAAGGGCTAGATCCCTTTCCTCAAAACAGTGTTTTACTTGGTACTTCAGCCACCCTTGTAAGTCCCTAGTAAATGTCACCTCTGGTACCTAAGACATTGGTACCGAAGAGTACCCCCAAGAGCTGCCACACCTATTGTGCCCCACAGCAGCCTCATGCAGATAGCCATTACATGTGCATGACAAGATGTATTAAAAAGTTGCAAACTCGACATGGAACTCACCAATATTCCATGTCCACTAACACTACATACAATGTGAGTAAGTCATCTCTCTGGCAGGCCGTACAGCCCTAAGGCAGGGTGCACTATAATGCATGTGAGGCATATCTGTGCACAAGCAAATATGCCCCTACTGTGCCTTTACAAAACCATAAGACATGGTAAGTGTACCCAGAAGCAATAGCAAATGCATGTGCTGGACACTGGTCATTACGAGTTACATAATGGTCTCTCTGACTACTGGGTTGTTTGGTACCAAACAACTCAGAATAATAAAGCCATACTGATGCCAGTGTTGATTTTATTCTAAACTGTACCTAAGGGGTACCTTAGAGGTGCCTGGTGCAAAACCTAACACCCCTGGCACGATTGCTGACTAGTTTTCATGAGCCTGCCACCACCAGACAGAAGCCTAAACTCCTGAGGTAAGAGCCTCTGCTCTCAGGAACCAGAACACAAAGCCTTCCCTGGGTGAAGGTGTTACACCTCCTCCCTCAGGCAGGCACCCTGCACCAGCGGTCAGGTTCAAAGGCTTTACCGCCTTCGAAATCTGACCTCTGACTCTGTTGCTAGCAGCAGATGTACATCCAATGGTTTTCCATCCACTTTGAGTAGGAAAACTGCCAGGAAAACTTAGACAGAGTAGGAGGTGTGGCCACCCCCAGCTTGTACCCCCCCAGGTGAGGCAGGCGAGATGACCACTCCATTTCATTTTCCTTCATCTTGGACGGTAGGAAAATAGCCAGTTAGGGTTAGGGATGTGACTTCTTCCCACAGGAAGTGGTCGCATAGTGGGTGTAGCCAGCAAAAGGTAGGCGGTCCATTGGCAACTACCAGGTACTCACCCTAATGCCCACTAACTGCAGTATTTAGTGGGCATCCCAAGACCTACAGATTAGATTTGATGGACACAATAAGACTCAATGCTCGAGAACAGAAGACCTGCTGCAAGAAGGAAAAGGCACCAGACCCTGCCTGCTGCTCTGAGGACTCGACTATTGCTGCTGAAGGTCCGACTGGACATTGGATGGACTCTAAGAAACCTCAGAGGACCTCCAGCCTTCTAAGAATTGCCAAAAATGTCCCACTGAGTGAAAGCATCGCTCTCTGCACCCTGCAGGCAAGAAACCAGTGAAGTCCAGTTCACTGACTGGCTGCTGACCAATGAACCAGACATAGCAGCCTGACCAGCATGCACCTGATGGACCTGAGGGACAAAGCCTATCAATGTACTAAGTTTGGTGGCACTGTATCTCTCAGGACCCGAGAAGTCCCAATACCTGGGGTACTGGACCCCCACACCAGACACCCAGAAAGAAATTCCACTCCAGACTCTCCAAAGACCAGAAGCAAGTACTGGTCAAGGGACTTCAAAACTCCCAATAATCAATCCCCGGAGCTACCCTGCTGACCTGCAATCCACCCTCAAATTGACTCCAAGTGCTCCCAATGCATGACCCTTGGCTGACCTATCTGCATTGCACCTGTCCTCCCTGGCCCCTGCATCAGAAAACCAGCTGTGCTGTAGTGGTCCCTAACCCCTTGAAACCTCCACACTCTTAGGAGGCCCACCAGACTTACCTTGAAGTCAATTTGTGCAGTGTGTTTCCAAGTAGTCCCCTTCTCCATCCTGCTCCAGCTCCAAGACTTTCAGCCGCTGGTCCCACTTGAGCCAGAAACTGCCTGAACTTCTCCGGCTGGCCCACACAACATCTTCACAACCTTGACCTTAAATTAGAAGGTGAGAGCATTGGCTAATTTTATATGGATTTTAAATATTTTTCCCATGTATTCCCATGGTGAGTAATTATGCACAAAAAGACTATGGGGCATATTTACAAAGATTTAGTGCTGCCGGTGTGTCATTTTTTGATGCAACTGTGGCGCTAACTCAGCACCATATTTACAAAGTGGTGATAGACATGACTAACACCACTTTTCTTAGTCATGCGTCATTTTTTAGGAGCGCCGCTTCACCTTGTGTCATTTACCGACAATGATATGTAGGGTATGTGGTCCCTCCTAATATGACTAGCGTCAAATTTACAAGCTTGTTGAAAAAAGACACACGCTAAGGAAAAATTATGCTAGCGCTCATTTGCGTCAACAGTTCAACATCTGGTCAGACCAGGCGTTAAAATGATTCACAATCACAGGTATATAAGGAGAACACACACTAAAAACCCTGGCAACCCGCAGGACAACATGGACCTGCTACTGCTCCAACTAGGCACCCACAGACAATGCCAGAAGTGATGCCAAGCACCACCAGCACTACCAGCACCACTGCATCACCCACTATCACCACCACACCAGCCACAAAGGCAGAGGTGGAGGAGGGAGCGATCTATCACCAAAGAACCTTAATTATTGGCGTCAGAGAAGATTACATCATTCCATATTATCATTTGAAGTGGAGTCCATCACTCAGCTGCTCCATCAAATAGCACCTGCCATCATGGCAAGAGCAAATAGGCAAACCCCCTGCCACCCCTGATAAATCTCCTGGCTGTGCTGCACCTGCTAGCCTCTGGCTCCTTCCAAGCAACTACAGCACGAGTGGGTAGAATATCCCAGCCCGCCTCCTCTACATTCCTGCCAGCTGTACTAGATGCCATCACCCGTCTAACTCCCCACCACATCCTCTTCCTCAACACCCAGCAACTGCAGCAGGAGATAAAATAAGGTGTCTATGCCATTGCTGGGCTTCTACACGTGTTGGGTACCATAGATTGCACACATGTGCAACTCGTACCTCCGGATGCAACTGAACATCTGTACCACAACAGGAAGCACACACATTCAATCAACGTGCAGGCCATTGTGAACCATCAGGAGCTCTTCTGAAATGTGCTTGCTAAATATCCTGGCAGTGTTCATGATGCCTTCATTTTCAGGTACTCAATCATCAATCAATGTTTCCAGGATGGACAATATGGAAATGGCCTACTCGTAGGTAAGCTAGCAGACACTACATATTACATAGAACTAATGAGAAATATGGGCTAAACTGTGCACGCACCACACTCTGCACAAATGGATAGTGACTCATGGATGCCTGTTCTTCAAACCCATATGCATTATAAATCACTCCACACATCCAATGTACAACACTCTCACATAGGGCCCTACGTACAAGACCCATGCACCACTAGAGCATCCATTTTTTGTGATGCTCTGGTGGAGCAATGAACACTCCCCATTTACAAGGCAGTTTCAAGCCACTTTATATGTCTTAACACCATCTTGTAAATTCCGCATCTTCACACACAGCACTCAGAAGCATATTTAAGTGCCCCTTGTGCTGTCTTAGCGCCACCTTAGTGTCATTCCTATAATGCTAAGGTGGCGTTAAGGTATCCATCACCTGTGTCACTTTACAAATTGGCAGCATGCATGTATTGTGCCACTTTGCAAACCCTTGCACCACCTAATGGCTGCATCAGGCAGTATGCAAGGGGGTGTTCTCACGAGGGATGACAGAAAAAATGCCACAGTGAATACAACAAGATTTCACTGTGCTGTTTGTTCCATCATACCTAATGCCTGCTCATGACAGGTGTATAAGTGATGACCCATCATAAACTATGGGTCTCTCTGACCTTTGCTGCACTAGCATCAAAACTTCGTGGACACTAATCGAGCAAAGCACCATAACAGAATCAAAAGGCACTCTTGTACTGAACTGGCACAGCCACTTTGTGGAGTGACTCACAGACTACAGTGCTGCCGCTGGAATCTGGAGATGTGTGGATGTCAGTCACTCATCCTGCATACATTGGTTATGCTACGGTAATTACTGCTTGCCCTGTGGCAAACTCAAGGTTCTTTGGTAATAATCACATGAACAAAACACACTGACATGCATTGAGGACTGGACAGTGAGGATGCAGAAGATGATGAGCAAGTATGTCCAAACAGTGCCAACAAAGTGGCAATTAAGGTCTACAGTACACTATCTGGCTTCTACAGCTGGCAATGTCTACACAATCTCCATATATCAATCCATAATACAACATTGAAGATATGTAAGACCACACACATAAGCACACACATTGTGTAGGCTACTTAACATTCAAGTCACACTGTCAGCAAGTCTGCCTGTGTGTTTGCCCAGCATAAAACAAGTATGAGTGATGCATGTGTAAACTGACAATATATGTACCCTGGTTCTACAGACATGCCCATGTCCCACTATCTACTAATGGATTGCTATGCAATAAAGGCTCAAATACCATTCCAAATCACAAACTTATGTCATTCCCATTTGATAAATTCCAAAGACTGTCAGAAATCCCCTGTAAGTCCCTAGTAGATAATAGGGCAGAGCTGACAGAAATCCCCTGTAAGTCCCTAGTAGATAATAAGACAAGGCTGAGAGAAATCCCCCTAAGTCCCTAGTAGATAATAGGGCAAGGCTGACTTCAACAACTTGTAAGTCCCTAGTAGATATTAGGGCATGGGAGAGTAGATGCACATTAGAAACCTGAACATGAAAGGGCACGGATGTGTAGCCTGACATCCCTGTCTGACTGCAGCTCTGCCATGCACATTGTGTGCTACAAGGCAATACTGTGCAAAACTATGTGGTGAGGAAATGTACTGTCAAAGTTTTCATTGAGAAAACATTGTGTCAAAATGCAACCTTAATGTCTCCCCTAGGTTCTCACAGCTCTGTGTGGCCCAACACTGTGAGCATAGACTAATGGTAAGAATCATCATAGATAATTATATTTTTGTAAAACACCTCCTAACACTTACAGACAGTAGTGATGTACCTGTCAGTGACTTACATGACCAAAGAAATTGTACTGAAAGTGCACTATGATCCATGATTGCATCATGTACATTTTTGCATTGATATAACAAACGTTCTACTGTAGCAGGCAGAAGGAATCACACATGAAAAACACAAACCAACCACATGCATTGCATGACAGACACATCCATGGCAAATGTCTGCCCTAAACATCCCAACATTTGCCAGCATGGGGAACCAGAAGTCATCCATGTTCCATAACTACCTGATGTCTGCTCCTTTGGACAAACATTTGATTTTCGTATAAATGCACTGTCATAGGGGTTGGTAACCTGGTCACAATCTCAGAAAATTCAAAAGCATCCCAGGATAAACTCTTAACAATGGTATCATATGAATGAACATGTGGAGCACATAGGTCATCTATCCTAAGCTGTGTGGCTATACAAACAGTGTAAATGAGCCATCTGTGTAGTCAGATCCTAATAATGCATGTACCCCCACAAACGTGTACTAACATTAAACATATTGTACACATGGGAAGGCAGGTATTTGGTAAATAGTGAAGTTCCTGTCGAGCAAGCAGTTTGTAAATAGGATCACTGCACTTGCTAGCACTATACCTTTCAAACACCACCACTCCTTGCGTGACAGCCTGCTCTCTGTACTTTGGGACAAAGTGCATATTTTCTGACATGTGCGCAGTGCCACATGTAGGTATATGGACCACATTCCACGGCTAATCCATTGCATCTGTGGGTGTCAACTGATCAATGGAATGAGGTGACAACACATAGGGGCCTATGTATAAGATATTGATGTGTAGGCTATGATGCAGTAGTTTCCTTGGATTGCCCTGTGCCCCCCTAACGGCACCATGGTAGCGCTGTATTCACAATAGTGTGCACCATGGTACTCGTTAGCACAACTGTGCCAAAAATATTGGCACCGTTGTGGCACTTTGCTGGACAAGCAGCAATAACTGTTGCTCTAGGCCAATAAAGCTCAGGAAGGCCCATAGGACATAGCACTGGCATCAGTCTAGCATCTGCCATGGGCAATTTTTCTTGGGACTCTGTGTGTGGGAATGGCCACCTTGCACACATCATACCTTGCATAGGTATTATGTGTCACAATGGGTTTACAAAGTGGCGCAATGCTAGTATTGCACCACTTTGTATTTATGACGCATGGTGGGAGGCCTGTTTAGTTCTTCCATAGCACAAAAATGAATAGGGCTATGGAGTTGCAAACATGCACAAGATACTTGTAAATGTGTCCCATTCTTGGCACATAATGCCACCCTAGGAATCTGCCACTGACATTACTCATGGGAAATGTGGCCTGCGCATTGTCAGGTCCCTTTAAGGCATGTACCATCACAAATGTAGACTTACAACACATACCTTTCACACTTGGAAAGAAAGGAATATGTTGATCTGAAGTATCCACAGGTATCACAACACTACACATGACTGGATACATGTATAAGGGATTTTCCCACGGCCACCACCAATTTATGACATATGTCATGCCTTGCATCAAAAAATTCAACTCATTTCCGCCATGCATGGTTTACAAATGGCCTGCACGTTGATTGAATGTGTGTGCTTCCTGTTGCAGTACAGGTGTTCAGTTGCATCCGGAGGTGCGAGTTGCACATGTGTGCAATCTATGGTACCCAACACACGTGGAAGCCCAGTGATGGCATAGACACCTTATCTTATCTCCTACTGCAGTTGCCGGGTGTTGGGGAAGAGGATGTGATGGGGAGTTAGACGGGTGATGGCATCTAATACAGTTAACAGGAATGCGGAGGAGGAGGGCTGGGATATTCCACCCACTCGTGCTGTAGTTGCTTGGAAGGAGCCAGAGGCTAGCAGGTGCAGCACAGCCAGGAGATTTATCAGGGGTGGTAGGTGGTCTGCCTTTCTGCTCTTGCTATGATGGCAGGTGCTATTTGTTGGAGCAGCTGGGTGATAGACTCCACTTCAAATGATTATATCATATGATGTCATCTTTTCAGGTCCCTTTAAGGCATGTACCATCACAAATGTAGACTTACAACACATACCTTTCACACTTGTAAAGAAAGGAGTATGTTGATCTGAAGTATCCAGAGGTTTCTCAACACTACACATGACTGGATACATGTAAAAGGAATTTTCCCAAGGCCACCACCAATTTTTGACATATAACATGCCTTGCATCAAAAATTAAACGTATTTCCGCCATGAGTGTTTTCTGATGGCATTGTGTCTGCCAAACATACATACCAGGTAAGGCATTGGAACTGGCAACTTTGTGTTGCCATGCAACATAAAAAATCAAGCACAGACGGGTAGCGTAAAAAAAACGATGCATCATCAAAAATGTGATGCATCAACACGGGAAGTGAAGCAATGGATCTGCCATGCTGCACACTAGGAACTGCAAATTTACTTTCACTTTCTTTTTACAGTCATAGGCCCTCTTTTTGACATTGGCGTAAAAAACAATGGCATACCGCTGCAGTGACGGCCGCAAAACACCATCGCCGTGGGTACCAGCCGTCCGCTGTATGATGACCACAGCTGAATTTCCACCACAAGAAGGGCAGAGATCCGGCTGTGGCCATGCCGGCGGATGGCGGTAAGGTGGTGCTGCTGCCACCAGCAGCTCCACCCCAGAAGACCACTGCCTGCTATATTATGATCAATAATACGGCCTGGTGGTGTTCTGCTGGCGGGCACTGCTGGTGACATCAGCGCCCCGTCCTGTCTCCTGTCGGAGGACCCCCTGAACACAGGTAAGTCAGGTCTCAGACAGGGGAGGGGCATGGGTGGTGTTGTGTGTGTGTGTGTGGGGGTGTGTGAATGTTTGTGTGTGCGTGGATGTGGGTGTGTGTTGCGTGTTGGATGCGTGTGTGCATGTATGTAGGTGTGAGTGCGTTTATGTTGTGTGATGTGAATGCATGTCTGCGTGTATGTTTGAAAGTGTGTGCGGATGTGTGTGTGAATGGATGTATAGATGCATGGAAGCATGTGGGAATGGGTGTGTGCATGCGTGTCTGTGTGTGTGTGAAGGGGTGACGTGAATGTGTGGGGGGGCTTTGGAGAGGTAGGGGTTTGGGAGGGAGACCCCTATCAGTGACAGGGAAAGAATTCCCTGTCACTGATATGGCCTACTGCCATGGTTTTCGTGGCGTTACGGACGGCACGGAAACCATGGCGGTAGGCGGGGTCATAATCCCACAGGCAGGACAGTGACGGCCGCTAGGCTGGAGATGGATATCTCCAGCCTGGCGGCTGTTACCATCATGGCGGTCGGAGTGTTACATTGGCGGGTTGGCCTGGGCCAACCCGCCAATGTCATAATATGGCGGTACGTACCACCAGCCTGTTGGCGGCACTTACCGCTATATTAACGCCGACCGCCGGGGTCGTAATGACCTCCATAGTCTTTTTGTCTGTCTTGGTGAGAGGAGGTGTATTTGGTAGCTGTGTCTTGGAGTGGTGTTTGAGGTGTCAATTGTGCTGTCTACTGTACAATTATTTTCCCTGACTTCAGTATTGTCCTTTATATTTGTCATTTGCATTGTGTTGTAATTGTATTGTCAGATGTCTGTCTCTGGGGTAGTATCGTAAGTTGGGGGTTGTTTGGGTATTTTTTTATGTAGTTAAGGGTACGGTGTGTGTGTGCGACATGATGTTAGGGAAGGGCTTGTCACCTCACCGCTGAGGAGATAGGCAGATTCATGTGGCTGGTGCTCCATTACCTGTCCAACATGGTGGCTATGGGTGGCCGAGTGATCCAGGGCTATAAGACAGAGGCAAGGAAGCTGCGGTGGGGGAAGGTTCTCTCTCAGATGAACTGGATCTTCAAGATAGAGCGGAATGCCGGGCAACTCAAACATCGCTGGGTAGACATTGTGAGCAGGACCTTCTGTACCACACTGGGATTGCAGTCAAAGAAACTGTGGGTGAGTACACAATCTATGTGGTTGACTTCTGTTTTGTAATTGCAGGTATATATCTGTTGGCCATAGGGCCTCCTTTACCATGTTAAGGCAAAGTGCAGGGTTGTAAGTATTGTGTTGGTGCAAAAAAGCAACCATGACAATGGCAACACTGCACCAATAAGGAGATGAAAGGATTATTCCTGTCCGTGTCCAATGAGTTTGTCCACTTAGATTCTGATGTTCACCAATGCTGACACAACTATGCCATGGTAGAAGGGTACATGGTTACCAGGGACGTGTCCATGTCTACTAAGTGCCTAACTACTGATGTATGTTGCATAGTCATGTACATTTGACCAAAAATTTCCCAGGAGTAAAGAAGTAATTGCTGAGTGTGTCCTCTGAGTCACGTATGTGCAGAGTGGCATTGCAATTTGCAATGCTTGAAATATGTTGCAGTAGGAAGTCATCTGCAATTCTTCACCAATATAGCCATGACAGGTATGTTAGGTTCCAGTCATATGTGTACATGTCAGCCTGCCGTACCTCTGTATGTCATTGAGACATGTATAATGCCATTTTTGAGTATACATCAACATAGGTATACTAGGGTTATTGGCAACTGATGTCTGATGTGCAATATTTGTCCATAGTATTCATTGTGCAACAATCACAGTGCCATGTCTCATGTTCCCTATTGCAGGTGGACCTCAACCATACACCATCGGAGAGTCGGCAAGCTTTGACAACCCCAATGCAACCAGTGAGTCACAATCTATATGTGTAATGTGTTGTGCAAGTGTTGTGTGTGCAGTTGTATGATGAATGCAATGCCATATACCAAGTGCTTGTATGCTATACCACAACGTTAGTAGGCTAAACCTGGATATGGACTGTATCGCTCAAGTTGTTTCTAGAATGTGCATACCATGAAATGAATGCATTGGTGGCAGCATGTGTAGCAACAGCCATAAAATTTTGGACATAGTACATGAGCCCCATAAAAGTGATGACACTATGGCATGTGGCTGAAGTTAGGAGTCCAACACGTGTGCAGGGTTGCAAGATGTTATTGACTATACATGTCACTGATCTGTATGCCACAGATAGCGCTGAATAACTCAGGTCATGGTGTGATGCATAACCATGTCAATAGTCACTTAATATTAGCAGGTCAGTGGCCAACATACCACACTTGATATGGCAAACTTTCAATCACCATTGTGGTGTGATGCCCCCTTACCTAAGCAGTAGTTTGCAACATTTCTAACCTATGTCATCCTCACACATCTTGTCATGTATGTTTGGCTAGTAAGATCAATCAATCAGTGATTTCTAAAGCACGGCTAATCACCCATAGGATCTCAAAGCACTGTTTGTGAGTGTGTTGCTCAATCGAAGAGCCAGGCCTTGAGGTCTTTCCTGAACTGCTTCAGAGATGTGGTCTGCCTGAGTTTGAGAGGTAGTGTGTTCCATGTCCAGGCTACGAGGTAGGAGAAGGATCTTCCTCCTGCTGTGCTTTCTGGATCTTCGGAATGGCTGCAAAGACGAGCTGAGAAGAACGGAACTGGTACGTAGAAGGAGAGGTAGTGGTTGAGGTGTGCCGGTCCTGTGTTGTGTAATGCCTTGCAGGTATGGATCAGGAGTTTGTATGTGATGCGCTTGCTGACTGGGAGCCATTGTAGGGCTCTGAGGTGGGAGGAGATGTGGTTGTGTTGGGGGAGGTCCAGGATGAGTTTGGCTACTGCATTCTGGATTTTTGTAGCCTTGATTGTAGTTTCTTAGTCATGCCGGCATAGAGTGCGTTGCCGTAGTCTATTATGCTAGTGATGAATGCGTGGGTGGCTGTCTTCCTCGTGTGGGAGGGGATCCACTTGAAACTCTTTCGCAGGAGTCAGAGGGTGTGGAAGCATGCACACGAGATGGCGTAATGAGAGCCTCTGTGTTCTTCCAGTGAGGAAGGACCTGATCCATTCTAGTGATTTATCTTAGAAGCCAGTGTTGTGTAGTCTGGTGCAGAGGGTGGAGTGGGAGATGGTGTCAAATGCAGCAGAGACGTCGAGGAGGATGAGTGTGGCTGTGCCTCTGTGGTGTAGTATGGCACATATGTCGTTGGTTGCTGCTAGGTGTGCTGTTTCATTGCTGTGATTGCTTTTGAATCCAGATTGGGATGGGTCTAGGATTTGGTGTGTCTCAAGGAAATCAGTAAATTGCTGGTTGACAGCCTTTTCCGTTACTTTGGCTGGGAAAGGGAGCAGAGAGATTGATCTGTAGTTTTTCAGCTCCCTTCAGTCAGTGGTGGTTTTCTTGAGCAGCGGGTTGATCTCGGTGTGTTTCCAGTCTGATGTGAAGGTGGCAGTCTCAAAGGATCAGTTGGTAGTTTGGCAGAGTTTAGGTGTTATGGTGGCGCTGGCCAGGTTGAATATGTGATGAGGGCAACGATCCGAGTGTGCTCCCGAGTGGATGGAGTTCATGAGTCTTTGGGAGTCCTCTTTGGTGATGGGGTCCAAGAGTTCAGTATCTGGTGTGGTGCTTGATCCGTGGTGGTGTTTGTGAGTGGTGCGAGCAGGTTTTGGTTCTTGAAGCCAGGATTTTTTGGTGAAAAAACGTGGCGAGGTCGTCGTAGAGGTCTTGGGAGGGAGATATGGATAAGGTGTCTGTCCCGTAGTTCGTGAACTCTTTGACAATAGCGAAGAGCTATTTGCTGTTGTGAGCGCTGGTGCTGAGGCGTTCTTGAATGGCAGTTTTTTTGGAGGCTCTGATGTTCTGGTGGTGCATGTTGACTGCATTCTTGTTGGCTATGCGGTCTTTGGTTGATTTGCTGTTCCTCCATTTCCATTCCAGTCATCTGCAGGAGCATTTGGATTCTTGTAGGTCTGCAATAACCATTTAGATGTTTTGCTATGTCGGTTTCCTGCTGGTTTCATTAGGGGGGCTATATTGTGGGCACATTCCGATAACCAGTGGTGTAGATTGCATGCAGCTTCATTAGCATCCACTGCATCCGGTGGGGAGGTTGGGGGGGTGAGAGCATTGGTGAGTTGTGCTTCTGTAACTTTGCCCCAGTGTCTGCTGAGGGGGTGAGGGTCATAGTGGCATGCAGTGATCTTTGTGAAGGTAAAGTGGACGCACTTGTGGTTGGTCCAATGGTGTTCGGTGGTGTGGGAGTGGAATATCCATACTCTGCTGACATATGACATGCCATCACCCACAGCATCATCTACTTGTGGTGATCCAGATGGTGTAAAAACAAATGACACAATGTACAGCATTAGCTAGTGCTGTCCAAGATTCATGTGCAGATGGGGTGTAGGACATGCATGCACGTACAATGAGATGGTGATTCTGAGTGCTGTTATACAACACGCTGAGTATTGTTTATGAAACATATATAACCAATGACCAGCATAGTGGTAGGGAACAAGTTACTCTGGCCCAAGTCATGGCACAGCTCACCACGGACAGATCTGTGTCAATATGGGAATAGTGTTATTATCCTCTGTGTGACATGAGTGACTGCACCACCCTAAAATTTCACATTTGATACCTGTTAGAATCAGTTTAGCATTTATCAATGTTTCCTGACATCTGTCCTTGCCATATGTGGCCATGTTGTGAGACCACATTTTACCTGCAGTCCTTGCTCATATGAGATTTTCAAATGCCAACTGATCTGAGGTCACTTGCACAAGCATGATGGACATTGATAAGCAAACTACCATGATGAGTATGATGTTGCATGGTCACATGGCTGATGTCTGTGACAATCTTAGTTAATAGTGACATGGTCCTTCAATGATTTTCCAAGATGGTTTGATGCTATTGTACAACAATAGCTAGTCACGATACCATGGACATAGAGAATGTGGAGTTAATGGTTGGTGTGCAGATGTGTGCCCCCACTTCAGGATATTATGGTGAATTGCATTGGACAATGTGTTAAAACCGCAGATGGTGTAGTCATTGCATGTATACAAAAATACAATTGTCGGACATGTCCAATTCATGTTGCACTTACCAACATGAGTGCATCCCAGAAGCAGGAATTTGCGAAGAGTGCTGAGGTGCCTCCACATTTGGGAGGTTGCCAAGGGGTACCAGAGGATGCAGAGGAGCTATGACTGGGAACAAGCAGCGCGGACCGGGAAAACCTTCTCTCAAGTGGGTCCAGCCAAGGAACCATCCACCACTACCCACACAGCAGCAAGGCCTGTGGCTACAGGCAGTGCCATTTGTCCTGGGGCAGGGCCTTTGACCTTGGCTCCATCGACGAGTACTCCGACCACTACTATGGCTGCACCAAGCTACGTGGAGCCCCCTACTTGCAGGAGTTTCTTACAGAGTTGGCGGACCAAAAGTACGGTATTACCTGGTTGGAACACCAAAATGGCCAGATATTGTAGTACTTAGTGGGGGTTTGGGGTATCTCTTAAATTTTTTGGGTTGGGCGGGGGGTGATGTTTAGTGTATGTGTACAAAAAAAATTAACAATTTTAAAAACGTCTACAAAAAAATATATATATTTGTTTAGACCATAAGTTTAGTTAGTCAATGTTTAGCTTTAGTTACTGTTGTCCTTGTCATTAGCCTTATATTAAGGGGAGTGGAGGGTTGATGTTTACCTTTGGGGTCATATGTTTAGAATAAGTAGAGATAAGTTAAGTTCGTTTTAAGAAGATTTTAAGCTACAATAGTGTATAGGTTAGTTTAGGTAGTTTAGTTAATTTAGGGTTTTTTAGGCTTAGTTTTGTTGTTAAATAAATATTTTTCTATTCCTAATATATGGTCTCCATTCTGATTTACTGAGTAGGTAGTAGCATGTATGCACAGGTCATGTTAGGCACATGCCTTAGCAAGTAGTGTGTGGTTTACATGTGTGACTAGGTGTATCCCCTATGGTCAAATTCCTGTCAGGTTGACAATAGTGTCACATCAGCAACTACATACATCTTTCAGCAATGTATGTACCACTCTGGATATGCATGGGTACGCAAAACAGGTATTCATAAAGCATTTCACTGCATTGTTAGGTAATGTGACTTGCATTGCCATTATGTATTTGCACTCCCCCTAAATCTAGATTTTGTGACTGAGTAAACTCATGACTGTCCCTCACACTCTTACACATGCATAATTTTTCTGTCACATCAATGGTTTTCCTGTAACTATCCTCCTTGCTAGGCCCAACCACTTGTATACTGATCGCTGTCAGCTATCACATATCATGCATGATAACTCTCAGATGCAATGCTTGAAAAGCTCTAGTACGACTTGCTAGTTCACATTGCTACCTACCTCCTCAATCATGTCGCAGTCAGTGTGTGTGAATTTGTGTAAGTCACAAATCCACCCATATCCCTTAGGCAAGTACTCCGAGGCATATTGACAAGCCCCTAACAAAATCAGAGCATCTCTTTTTATGATTCTTCAGTAGCATTGTGCCCTTTCACTAATTTTTAAGGTAGCATAAAGCCACTTTGAGTGACTTAACACCGCATTGGCTCTCCACCAATGCAGATTTCAGTGGCAGAGGGACATGCAATGCGTAATGCTGTGAGCTTACCCATGCAACATCCATTCCATTTGTCACTGCCGCAGACTTACAATGGAATGTAGGCCAGCGGCAGTGCCAAAACAATGACATCAGCCCACGGATGTGGTTTGCATGGCACAACAGGGAATCAGGCAAATCGTTAGGCTGGTTTTTGCTTATTGTTGGTGTGCTGCCTTTTGCCACTTACATAGTAGGAGCAAGGAACTTTTACTGTTTGTATATGTGCAGGGAGCAAAACTTCCTGCACATAAACATCCAATCCCTGCAATGCAGACACCCTTCCAATATGGTACAAGTGTGACTGCATTGTCACTAGCACTAGTGAATAAAACATGGTTACACAGTATCCTATTGCACACAGTACTTACCTGTGTTTTAGCTATGATGCAGCTCAGCACAGCTACACTGATTGTGCACCACGCTGCCGTATTTTGTTTGATACATAGGCTTCACACAATGCATGAAGTTCACATAGAACTGCCTCAGACACCGATTCCAGACACTTGATCTTTAGAGTTGATTATTTGCATGTGAAATGGTGTAATTGGCTATACTGTACAATACAAAGGAGACTGATTCCATAAGAGATCACAAACAATTGGCAGTCCAGACTGAACCCAAGGGAGGGCAACATATCTTGAGACATCTGTAGGAGAGGAGTGCATCAGTAAGGAGGTGATCCCGTTGCCCGTAGGTAGGAATTGGTCACAATGACAGTTCACATGTGTGGTCAACAGTTGGAGAGTGATGGATGGACGTCGATATATATTGTAACACTGGCATGAGAAAAAGAGAAACTGCCCATGTACCACAGACTGTAGCTCCTGGGTCGTTTTTTGGGTCACTGTTGTTACTTCCACATCTTCATCCTCTGATGTATGCTGTGCCTTCCATGCCATGGGTGGTTGCTGGTGTTGAAGATGAGGGGGGCACACACACATCAGGGGCTGGAGATGTGGATTCAAAGGTCCTGGCAGCTGTCAACTGTGGAAAGATGAAAGGCATCACTGCAGCTGACCCCAGCATCCACTGCATGAACTCCAGGACAGTTTGGATAGCCCCCAACCTGATGGCAATCACATAGGTGCCACTTTGGGAGGTTAGTTGTTTGAGCTTCTGCTTCAGGACACCAGCTATGTTGGCCAGGGTGTCCACATAGTGGAGAGTGGGTTCCTCTGATGGCAGCAGAGTTGTCCTTATTCAAATTGAGGCACTTCTGGACTCCCGCTAGGCTGCCCGCCATGGACTCTATCCCCACCCACACCTGGTGTGTCAGCTCCCGCTGGACTCCTACCGCTGCATTTTGGAACATGATGTCTGGGCCCTAGGAGTCCAGGGCTCTGGATGAGGTGGGTGGTGTGTGCTGTATGTAGTTCACTAGGAGAACCCACAATGCTGGGTGTCCTCCTTGCGACCGGAGATGTTTTCTGGATGGCACCCAGGATCTGCTGGAGAGTGTTGGAATTGATGGTTTGCAGCTTGTCATCGCCATCATTGGTGAAGTCCAGGACAGGCAGCTGGCCATGAGGTATGGCATTATCCTGTGCAAGGAGCTTGAGATATGTCAATGTTGATCTGTGCTAGCTGTTCACATCAGTCATTAGGTTGTTGATCATGGTGCCTCACTTACATGGCACAGAGCCATGCAGCAGGTCCCTCAATTATGGGTCCCTGGAGGCACAATATGCCACCAGGGTGTCATTTTTTGAAACACACCGTTGACACAATATGCCAGTCCACATTTCCAAGTCTAATATAGCCCATCTTGTGTGATTGTTTTTGGCCTACTGCATGTAGACCCCTTCTATGCATTATCCTGAATGGCAGTTGCATGGCATGGGTATCGATTGGGGTGTTCCCATACAACACCCATGGAAACATACAGAATCTGTTGCATTGTCAGATTTCTAAGCTTAAGTATGTATCACATTCCTCTGCATCCCCACTTGTGTTGCAAGAGCGATATAAGGGGGAGAACTGTCCACATGCATTCTCCTTGTCACCTCATATCATGTGTGCTGTGTCCTAAAGCACCCATAGTAAGATGCAACCACCTATTGAGTATGGGATTGTCCGGGAAGGTATCCATTCCTGCACAACAACACTCATCCTTGAAACACAGGCCTCCTTGCATCATGGATGCAAGGGTTCCTGTGTTGCAGGGCTAACTGGTGTTGTACAGGAAGGGACACTTTCCCATACATGCCTATACACGTAAGATGGTTGCATCTTACTATGTGACAGTGTAATGTCTAAAGGTTGTATTAACATCTTCATGAAAAATGATAGCCAAATTAGTAAAAGTTCTTCCTGAAAGTGATAGTTGTCAAGCTTTGAAGTTTGTATTCTCAGTTTCCAATTTGGAAAGATCTGCTCTGCATCATTGTAGCATTACTTTACGGTATTTCCAGTTGTTTGTACAAACAATGTGGGCACAGCATCTAATCTGCAGTTTGGGCATGTCATATTTTGGTTAGAATTTCTGTACAATTTGTTAAAAAACTGTTTTAGAACATAGTGATATTAAGTAGAAAAATCATTCAGAATTGATTGCAGTGCTAGACGTGAAAGAGCAAAATTTGCTGTCATGGTTCCATATGTAACTGACCCCAAATAAAGCATAAAAACATTTACTTCTTCTTGTTTTTAGTTTCCAAGAATGACCATAAATAATTCTTGTGCATCTTGTTGCGAGTAAATGTTATTGATCCTGGACATGTATCCAAAAGATGTTCCACAGTCATTTTCCAGTTTTCTCTTCTTCGCACCCTCTATGCTGTCCTTCTGTTCTTTCTTTCCTTGAGGGTCCATGGACTATTTTGTAATCGTCTTCTTTTGAAAGATTTTCCATTTCTCATAAATAGGGTACTGGCCTAAATGAGGAGCATATGGGTCTCTTAACCGATTGTACCCTTTTACACAGCATGCATCAGCACTAAACCTTTTCTCATCGAAGTCAATCAAAAACAAACCGGACAATGTTCTAATTCACAACAATCCTACATATGACTTTCTTTCTTTGAATATTTAACTTCCAACATTAACTAAAGCTGCATCTACACTTCAACCTTGTGATTTGTGTATGGTTAGAGCTTATGCTGGAGAGTTGCCACCGGATACATAAGTCTTTTACAAGTAAACACTATGCAGTACATAGGCCAATCTTCTTCATATCATCTATCTGATCAAATTTTATAGCCAAATGTTCTACCTCATCTCTATTTGGATAATTAATGAAATCAATAACTTTACCCATTGCACCATAAAATAAGTCTTAAATCATGTCAAAAAATTACTTGACAATTTTTAGAGACAAGTGACTGCTTTTCTAATGCTGCTGTCTTAGATACCAATTTCTGTAAAGAATCCAATTTTGGTTGCAGTTCACCTGTCAGTAGTACTGTGACTCTGTGATGTTCCATTTTATAAATAACTGTAATTTACAAAATCTCTTCTTTCTCCAGTTGTAGTAATTGTTCATTAAAGTTGGAGTACTCTTAAAGTATTGACATTAAACAAACTATAGATTTCTCTTTCTTAATTAAAATTAACATTAGTTCTGGTGTTGTAATTTTAGATGGGAATATACTCTTGATAAGCAAGCATTTTAAAGCACATTTTCCCTCTTTTGTGAGCACTCCTACTCTAATTCCCTTCAGTCTATCTCCATATACCAGATCACATGATTAGCCCATATTTTTCACTAATTCTTTGTATTCAAAATTTAACCAAATATTCATGTTCCCAATATTTCCAAGGGAATGTCTTGTTTCATTATGCAAAAGTGTTTTGAAAACAGGTTGTCCTATTACAGGTGTAAGGTGGGATAGGTCACCAAAGAACAATTAAATGCATTCCTCCGAAGAGCACTTCATAGTTTAGTTTTTTTCTTAAAATCTGCTGCACCCTTAGGTGTCTGATGACAAGCCTTATTTCTGATACCTTGCTCACTTCATCAATGATTAGAAGCTTACAGCTTTTCGATGCTCTTGATACATCCTAACAAGTGTCACCAGATAACTTCTGGTACTCCAATTTATTTTCATGTTCAACAGGTAGCATTAGTAGTTGGTGTGGAGTAATTTTCTTAATATTAAGTGCAGCTAATCCTGTTGGTACTGTCCCTACACATGACACATTTGAATCTGTAGCCTCTGTAGATAACTGGTAAAAACTATGATTAGAAAGCTTTGGCCAGTGCCAGCTTGCCCACTGATGTAAATGTTTATTTATTTTTATGAAGAACAATCACATTGTTTCTTGCTCTATTTTATCTTTGACTTCATTGTAAATTTCTCTCTGATCATTTTTCAAGAACTGTTTGAAATCCACAGTTTCCTTTTTGCTTGTTCCATTGCAATCTCCACCTCATTCATAGGTATAGCTGCTTCATTTTGAATTGCTGGTTCTCTAAGAGGATCTTGACTTGCTGGTACAGAACTTTGGCAACTTTGTGAACTTTTCCTGGCTATCTCAGCAGGGATGGTTTCTTTCTGTTTAATCTCATTTTTCAACATCTGAAAGTACATTGGAGACACAGAACACTGAATACTATCGTTTACAGTGTTGAATGAGTCTTCATAAGATTCACAGTTTCCAAGTAAATCTGATTCAGTACACCAGGACCTGAACAGTTACAAAAGTGCCAAGTAGAAAAACTTTCTTCTCTCTGGTGTTTGGCAACTAAACCTTCTGTGGTGATTTAGATTTTCTTTGTTGTGTCTCACCAAACAACTGTCACATCCAATGACTGCAATGACTGCAAACCATCCTTCTTCTGTGTTTTCAGTTACATCAGTTACACTAGTTCTATAAGTGTAATGCTGAAGTACTTCATAGAGACGCATGCTTTCAAATGGGGACTCCTTCATGGGTAGTGTGTACCCAGCATGTTAGTCTTTAGAATGCCTGTACTGTTGGAATCAAATTCTGCAAGGTATTGTAAAGACTTCAATACTCTATTATGACTGCTTGCACGGCCTAGGCTTACCAACAAGATTCCACTAGACTTGGAGAACAAACTTGCTGATCTCAACCTATCTGCACATTCATAAGATCCAATTTCCATGTGGGAAAGCATTTTCAAACTGAAACTGTACAAGAGTCTTTTCTGCAGAAATGTCCTCCCATGCCTCTTTCATCTCTGTCTCCTCTGATGTTATAGAAGAAGATACATAGCGAGGAACAGCAACGGAGTTAACTGCAACAAATTGTACAACCATATTTGCCTTCCACATGTTCAGAACAACAGTGTTGTAGTTGTTTATATATTTTGTTGCTTTTGTTCTTTCAAGGTTGTATGTATGTTTTGGTGATGTCCATGTTAGGGTGTGTCTCACTGCTGACAAAAAGCTGTTCACTCTCCCTTCTGAGATGACAGGTAGTGGGAATCCCAAATGATACCTTGAGTTAAATTTTGCTTTTGATCTATATTTTTGACAACAGTATTTACCATACCTATGATTTTGAAATCATAGAGCTCGTTGTCTCAGTACCTTATTAGCCGTTTCTTTTGGGATGTTGAATATTACATACTGTTCTATGAAAGACAAGACACACTCATCAGTGCCTGTTCAAAACTTTGGGGCATCATTTATCCATAACAGCATGTGAATATGTGGAGCACCTCTAGCATGGTAGTATTTATGCAAAAAGAAATCAGTCACTTCCCCGAGAGTTGGATTAGTTTTGTTGCATATAAAAGCCATCATTGCTTGAAATCTGTGGTTAACATATCTGCAAACATTTGCTGGGTCCAATAAGCCGAGTTCTCATAGTGTCTTCAAACTGATGTCTATTATGTTTGGATTTGTTTCTTGTAAGAAATCAAGGAGATCGTCCCATGCATACTCAGCACAACTGAGTATCAGAAACTATGTGGGTGCTCTTAGGTTTTTCAACATGCATTTTACCTCGCCATGACAATGATACCAATGCTCATTGGTGCCACGTTGACATGCCATCAAATTAATGAAGTTGTATTCTAGATTTTCATCTTTTCTATTAACGTCTTCAACAAATTACCTTGATGACAGAATTTGCATATTCACTCCTGGTTTGAGAATATAATTTACTGCATACAATAAGCCAGGCTAGTCACTCTCAAATAGCAGATGAAATAAATAGGGAATACACTGGTAAAATCTTAGGTCCATAAAGTTTAGTTTATCTGTACTCTGCTGCTGGCATTTGTATAGGCCGGTCATCATACCTACCATCTATGCCAGTAGGAAACAGATTTGCAAAAAAGCAAGCTTCTAAGTCTTTCTCCCACACATTTAAGGGCGCACCTTTCACTTCTTTCATCTAGTGAAAGAGCTTTCATTTTATAACATTGTCCAGATTCATAAACTGCATGCACTAATGTGTTCTCTTGCAAGTACCTCTCTTCATTAAAGAAAGGCTCAGTACTAGAAGTATGTTTCTACCACAGAAAAAAGTTAGTTCTTTTGTCTAATTTATTTCTTTTGACTTTACCTTCTGATACTCACACCATTTTATCTTGTGCTTTCATTCTGTTTACAATCAGAATAACTAGATTACTTTTCAGGGTAAAGGCCTTATCAACCACACCCTCAACACATTCTTTTTGTGCTACAGTTTCTCTTCTTCTATTATACTTCTTCATGTGTCTCATTAGGTTCTGAATTACTCTGCTACAAAACATTCTAACTCTGATTTCCTGGACTGGTGCTGACTTCTGGTTAAACTCTGTCCTTCTTTGTAGGATTTTTTACATCTTGTATCACATTCCTTTACTCCTTTCTTAGTTGATCTCACACATTTTTTGTATTTACTTCATTTTGCTATATTTCAAGTTGACCACATACTATTTTAAGAAATGTCTGTGTTCTCTTACCAGCAGCTCTTTTCTCCTTTACTACTTTTTTCTGCATTTGTCCTATTTTGTTCCTCAGTTGTTAGGAGATAGTATTGTTTTCTCAGCTTCTTTCTTGCTCACATTAGGATGGCATTGTAACTCTGTATAGTTAAGTAGAATGTTATTTCTGAAAAGTAACAAGAAAGATAGATTTATGTTTTAATTACATAGTTTCACATTAAATATTTTAATTAGTTAACTAGCAATATACAAAATTGTCACAGTTATTTCTACTAAAACGTGGGTTTTAGAATTGTCAAAGGGTCTTTAGAGACGAGCTTGAATGGGCAGTGAGAGTGCACACAGGCTGTGCAGTACTAGATTATGGCCCTCATTACAACATTGGCTGTATTGACCGCCACGGCGATGGCCGCCAACATACCGCCGCCGTGGCTACCACTCGTCTACGCGTATCATGACCGCTGACGGTATTCCTCCAGAATGCTGGTGGAACACTGCAGACGGTCATGGCGGTGGACGGCGGTAAGGTGGCGCTGCTTACAGCAGCACCGCCACGCCAGCAAAACACTGCTGACTGTATTATGACCAATGATACGGCCTGGCGTGTTTTGCTGGCGGACGCTGATGCTGGCAGCAGCGCCGCAGGCCGTCTCCAGCCAGAGGACCCCCTGCAAGCAGGTAAGTCAGGTTCTCTGACCGGAAGGGGGGGTGGGGGCTATTGTGTGTATGTGGGGGTGTGTGCATGTTTTGGTATGCGTACATGCGGGTGTGAGTCGCGTTGGATGCATGCATGAATGAGTGATTGTGAGTGTTGTGTCTTGTGAATGCATGTGTGTGACAAGGTATGTTGGTGTGTGTTGCGGTGTGTGGGTATGTATGTGTGAATGCGTGGGTGGTGGTGGGTATGCATGTGTGCATGTGTGTATATGGGTGCACGTCTGGGTGTGTTTATGTGCGGGGGCATGAGAGGGAGGGGGGGTGGAGGAGGACTCTGGGGAGGGGGAAAAGGGCATGGGAGAAACCTATCAGTGCCAGGGAAGGGATTCCCTGGCACTGACAGTGCCTACCACCATGGTTTTCATGGGGGTAAGTTTGGCACAAAAACCATGGCGGTAGGCCGGGTCGTAATCATGAGGGTGGGATTGTGACGGCCACTGGGCTGGAGGCCGAAGTCTCCAGCCCAGCGGGCGTTACCGCCCTGGTGGTTGGTTTGTTAAAGTGGCGGTCTTGGATGGCGTCAACCGTCAGGGTCAAAATCCCATTTTTTTTACTGCTGGCCTGTTGGCGGTATTACCACCGCTTTAACACCGACCGCCAGGGTTGTAATGAGGGTCTATATCAGAACTTCCCCATATTTCAAATTGAATGCAGGAGAACACCTACAAAAGCGCTCTGAGATGTTACAGTAAATGTGCTGGTATGTGACTCTGTTTTAGCACCTCTACGGTTTTCTAAGTGGGTATGTTAGTACCTGAACGAATACCTCATTGCCTGTGTTATAGAATAGAAGGGAATGTGACTGTCTCTCCTACTGCATTTGATACTGCTGCATATACAAGTTGTTAGAAATTGGGTCTTTGGTTGGCAGTCAGGTTACCCCCTGTCAAAGCAAGGACCCTCACTCTAGTCAGGGTAAAGGAGAATCACCCTCAGCTAACCCCTGCTGACCCCTTGGTAGCTTGGCATGAGCAGTAGGCTTAACTTCAGAGTGCTAGGTGTAAAGTATTTGTACCAACACACACAGTAATTCAATGAAAACACTTCAAAATGACACAACACAGGTTTAGAAAAATTGAAAATATTTATCTAAAGAAAACAAGACCAAAACAACAAAAATCCACAATTCACAAGTCAAGTTATCAATTAAAATGCAAAAAGAGTCTTCATGTAATTTTAAACACACACTAACACTGTTAGCGTGAAAATGTACCTTGGGTGCGTCAAAAATAACTCCGCACAGGCGAGTGTGCGTTAAAAAGGGCTGGTGATGTGTAGATTTCACTCACGAGTGAGACTTTGCATTGTTTCTCCTTTCGTCAGGTCTGGGTGCATTGTTTCTTCTCTCTGCAGGAGAGCAATGCATCAATCCGGTCAGCACTCTGGTGTCCGGGCAGTCCTTGCGTTGTTTTTACACACCCAGTGGTGGTTGTGTCGGAAATCCAGCTGCGCGATGATCCGAAAACCACGCAGCGCGGATTGCGATCTCACCAGCCTCCGTCAGGGATGCTGTGCGTCGTTTCTCCAGCCCCAGGCATCGATCTTGTGGTTGCGTTGCAGGTGATTGTTGATTTTTAGCCGCGAAGCCGGCAGCGCGTAGATTTTTCAGCCACAGATCAGAGTTGCGTCGATCTTTTCCCTGCACGGCGTTCTGTGCGTGGATTTCTTCCTCTTAGGCTGCCAGCTTCTCCTTTCAAGGTTCCAGGTACTGGATGGGCACCACTTGGCAGAGTAGGAGTCTCTCCAGGGACTCCAGGTGCTGGCAGAGAGAAGTCTTTGCTTTCCCTGAGACTTCAAACAACAGGAGGCAAGCTCTAAATCAAGCCCTTGGAGATCTTCACAAGAAGGAAGGCAACATAAAGTCCAGTCTTTGCCCTCTAGCACAGGCAGAAGCAGCAACTGCAGGATAGCTCCACAAAGCACAGTCACAGGCAGGGCAGCTCTTCTTCCTCATCTCTTCAGCTCTTCTCCAGGCAGAGGTTCCTCTTGGTTTCCAGAAGTGTTCTAAAGTCTGTGGTTTTGAATGCCCTTCTTATACCCATTTTCTCCTTTGAAGTAGGCCTACTTCAAAGCAAAGTCTCCCTTGATTGTGAAATCCTGCCTTGCCCATGCCAGGCCCCAGACACTCACCAGGGGGTTGGAGACTGCATTGTTTGAAGGCAGGCACAGCCCTTTCAGGTGTGAGTGACCACTCCTCACCTCCCTCCTAGCACAGATGGCTCATCAGGAAATGCAGACTACACCCCATCTCCCTTTGTGTCGCTGTCTAGTGTGAGATGCAACCAGCCCAACTGTCAAACTGACCCAGACAGGGAATCCACGAACAGGCAGAGTCACAGAAATGGTATAAGCAAGAAAATGCTCACTTTCTAAAAGTGGCATTTTCAAACACACAGGGGGTCATTCAGACCCCGGCAGTCAAGGACCGCCGGGGCCGGGGTCGGTGGGAGCACCGCCAACAGGCTGGTGGTGCCCCGCAGGGCATTCTGACCGCGGCGGTTTGGCCGCGGTCAGAACAGGAAAACCGGCGGTGCCCTGGGAATCCCCCATGGCGGTGCAGCTTGCTGCGCCGCCATGGGGGATTCCGACCCCCTCACCGCCATCCTGTTCCTGGCGGTTCCGCCCGCCAGGAACAGGATGGCGGTGAGGGGTGTCATGGCATGGGCACTGCAGGGGCCCCCATAAGAGGGCCCCACTTTGTATTTCAGTGTCTGCTTTGCAGACACTGAAATACGTGACGGGTGCCACTGCACCCGTCGCACATTCTCCACTCCGCCGGCTCCATTCGGAGCCGGCATCCTCATGGAGGGGTGTTTCCCACTGGGCTGGCGGGCGGCCTTTTGGCGGTCGCCCGCCAGCCCAGTGGGAAACCCAGAGTACCCGCGGCGGTCTTTTGACCGCGCAGCGGTATTCTGGCGGTTCCCTCCAGGCGGGCGGCTCCCGCCGCCCTCCGGGGTCAGAATGACCACCACAGTCTTGAAATCAACTTTACTAAAAGATGTATTTTTAAATTGTGAGCTCAGAGACCCCAAACTCCACATGTCCATCCGCTCCCAAAGGGAATCTACACTTTAATCAGATTTAAAGGTAGCCCCCATGTTAACCTATGAGAGGGACAACAGTGAAAAACAAATTTAGCAATATTTCACTGTCAGGAAATATAAAACACATTACTGTGGCCCTCATTATTACATTGGCGGTAAGTGCCGCTTATCGCCATGCTGACAGCCACCAACATACCGTGACCGCGGCGGTATACCGCTACACATATTATGGCCCACACATAGAAATCCGCACTATACAGACACACACACAAGTCCGCCAGCCTAAAGGTCAGTGATAAAATGGCGGTACCAAAACCCACACTGTTACGCCAACAGAAATATGCCCACAGCATTATGACCCATGAATCACCGCGGCAGACATTCAACCATGGTAAACCGTTGGCTGGTGAGTGGCATTGTAACTGGTAGTGCATGGCCTAGTGCATAGGGCTGTTCCCTGTGAGTTGTGTATGCCAACGGTAGTGTTGTTGCTGGCATTGATCAAGTGTTTCTTCTGTCTCCCCCCTCCCTTTTTGTTTTGTCACCCTGTCCTTGTGTGCATTAGCATCATCTGGCAGAGGAGCAGAGGCACCAGCAACGGAGGGAGCTGCATCCCACATGGGCCTGAAGGCTGAATCCACCAAGGGTGAGGGCACCAGTGGGACGGAGGACGAGAGGAGCACCTCAATGGAGACAGGAGGGGACAGTTCTGACAGCGACACCTCCTCCGATGGAAGCTCCCTGGTGGTGGCAGACACCTCTGTGCCCACCCCAACAACAGGTACAGCCATCACCCCCCATACCAGCACCATCCTCCCAGCAGCCCCTCAGTGAGTTTCCAGTGCTCGCTCACCTATGAGGGTGGGCATCTCCTTCGCCCAAGGCACCCTTAGGCCCTGCCCCAGTCAGCCCTTCTGCCCTCAGTGAGGAAGCTATTGACCTCCTGAGATCCCTCACTGTTGGGCAGTCAACCATACTGAATGCCATCCAGGGTCTAGCAGGGCATTTGCAACAAACAAATGAATACCTGGAGGGCATTCACTCTGGTGTGGTGGCCCGATAGAGAGCATTCCAGGCTGTGGGCAACTCACTGACGGCAGCCATTGTCCCTGTCTGTAGCCTTCCCCCTCCAACTTCCTCTACCCAGTCCCATTCCCCTCAACCCCAGCCTACCCCAAGCACACCTTCAGACCTGCATGCACCCAAATCAACACACAGAAGTGGCTCAGGCAAACACAAGCACCACACTTCATCCCACAGGCAGTCACACATGCACCATCCAGATCCAGACACACCAACATCCACTGCCTCCACTGTGTCCCCCTCCTCCTCGTCGTCCACCTCCCTCCCAGTTGCATCTCCACTCACACCTGCATGCACTACATCCTCATCCACTACATCCATCAACAGCACACCTATCACAACATGCCCTTCACAGGCAGTCACCACCCCCACATCTATGCACACGTCCTCTGTGTCCTCTCCCACTGTGTCTGTGCCCCCTCCCCCCAAAGTACACAAACGTAAGCACTCAGACACCCAACAGCTATCCACCTCAGAACAGCATCCAGCCGATGCTCGTGCACCCAAACATGCACTTCTTCCACTCCCAAACCTTCACCCTCTTCCAGCCCCAGTGTCCCTAAAAGGCTTTTCCTCTTCACCCTTGACCTATTCCCTGCCCCTTCCACCCCCTGTCCTTCACTTCGGGCCAGGATGGGAAGAACCCAGCCCAGCGCCTCAGCCACCCAGTCCACGGCCACTGTAGTTTCTGCAGCTATTGCATGTGTGAGAGGCTCCAAGGGCAAGAAGGGGCCACCAGCTAGCAAGGGCAAAAAGGGGACACCAGCCAGCAAGGGGAAGGAGGCACCACCAGCCAGCAAGGGGAAGGAGGCACCACCAGCCAGCAAGGGAAGGGAGGCACCACTCTCCAGCAAGGGGTAGGAGGCACCACCAAGGGCAGGAAGGGAACACCATCTGGCAGAAGCAAGGAGGCACCACCATCTGCCAAGGGCAGGAAGAGGACAAGAGTTGCCAAGGCCAATGTAAAAGGAACTGACGCCACAGGCAGGATGAATCTGGTGCCTGGGGCTGGAGCAGCATCTGGGCAAACAACACCAGCCATGGCACTTCAGCCGTCCAAGGCTGCAGGGGAAGGGCTGGAGCCTCCCCCCACCACTGAAAGCACCGCCACCTGCACCGCCAGCAGCACCACTGCCAGCAGCAGCAGCCCCAGTGGGCAGCCGTTCGAGGCTGCAGGGGAAGGGCTGGAGCCTCCCCCCACCACTGACAGCACCGCCGCCAGCCCCGCAACTGCCATCCACTGAGCAGCCGTCACCGCCGGCGAGCAGTGTGTAGTCGTGACTACATGGGCTGTAGTGCATCCTGGCCCCTGCAAAACCTCTAGGTGTGACACCCAGGTGAGAGACTGTGACCTTGCACCATCCAGGATCAGCATCACAGGGCACAAGCCCCCCTTCAGAACCAGTGGAAGAAGGCATCCACTCACCCCCTCCTTGCCAGGATGAAGCACACTGGGCACAAGGCCCCCTCCAGAACCAGTGGAAGAAGCCATCCACTCACCCCCTCCTTGCCAGGATGAAGCACACTGGGCACAAGGCCCCCTCCAGAACCAGTGGAAGAAGCCATCCACTCACCCCCTCCTTGCCAGGATGAAGCACACTGGGCACAAGGCCCCCTCCAGAACCAGTGGAGAAGCCATCCACTAAAGAGACTGTGGCTTTGCACTCCCCAGGACCAAGCAGTGGACAAACCACCCACTTGAGAGACTGTGGCTTTGCATTCCCCAGGACCAAGCAGTGGGCAAACCACCCACTTGAGAGACTATGGCTTTGCCCCCCCATTCCTCATCCCCCTGAGGTGCCTGTGTGTTTTCGACCTGATGCCCCTGCAGTGTTCTCTCCGTATTGAGGCAGGAGTCAAGTGTGGCCTTGGCCTATGTGTTATGGCCCTGTGGGCCACGGACATTTTGGAGTGGGCATTATCCCTCAATTAGTATATATTGTACATAGTGTTTATTGCTTTAAGGACGTGTTTATCTAAATATGTAATATTACACTCACTTTAATAAATTCCTTTTGTCCTTGTGTTATTCCTGAGGGTTACGGGGTGTACATCTGATGTTGTTGCATCTGTTTGTGTATGGTGTTGGGGGTGGGGGTGTTGCATGTTGCATGTGTGTGTCACTCTCCTTTTCCTCCCCCCTCCCTTGTGAGCTATGTGCAGTACTCACCGTCGCCGTCTTCGCCGCCGTTCGTGCTCCTGGTGTAGGAGAAGGTAGACCAGCATTGTAAATATGTGCAGTTCAGGCTCCATGGCATTGTGGTTCTTCCTTGTGTGTCGAGAGGTGAGTCAGTTCCCATCTGTGTACTGTTTCCGCCATACTTTTGATGGCTTTGGTACTGCCCCGGAAAAGGTGGCGAATTTGTGTGTCATAATTCAGTGGGCGGTACATTGTCTTCCACCTGGCTGTTGGCGGTTACCACCGCTGTGTTTGTTGCTACCGCCGTAGCGGTCAGAGTGTTAAAGTGGCTGTATGTGTTGGCGATTTCCGCTGTGGTCATAATTCCATTTTTCTTACCGTCGGCCTGTTGGCGGTATTACTGCTGCTTTATCACCGACCGTCAGGGTTGTAATGAGGGCCCATATGTCCTACCTTAACCATACATGGCACCCTTTCCTTGGGGCTACCTAGGCCACTACCTTAGGCGTGCCTTACATGTAAGAAAATGGAAGGTTTAGGCCTGGCAAGTGGGTACACTTGCCAAGTCGAATTTATAGTTAAAACTGCACCCACAGACACTGCAGTGGCAGGTCTGAGACATGATTACAGAGCTACTTATGTGGGTGGCACAACCAGTGCTGCACTGGTCAGCAGTGGCAAAGTGCTCAGAGTTCAAAAGCCAACAGCAACAGGTCAGAAAAAATAAGAGGCAGGAGGCAAAAAGATTGGGGATGACCCTGCATACACTCAAAAGTCTTACAGAAGTGCATTCTGAGTATGTGAGTATTCAGAGTATCTGTGACTCTGTGATTGTGTGAAACACAGGATCTATCCTTTGGCAACATGTATATCTGTTCCTTAAAGAGTGGTATACTCTACAAGATGCTTGGTTTATGAGTCAGCAAGTGAATGAGTAAGATTCTATAACTGAAAAGGATTTCTATCTACTACCTATGCCTCACCCATGATTAATGCAGTATTTTTTTGCATACATGACAAGATTATGGGCCAGATTACAACTTTGGCGGAGGAGGTTTATCCGTCCCAAATGTGACGGATAACCCGCCCGCCTTATTACGAGTCCATTATATCCTATGGAACTCGTAGTACGGATTGCGGGATATCCGTCACATTTGGGATGGATTAACTTCCTCCGCCAAAGTTGTAATCAGGCCCTATGTCAGTTCTCCCCCATATTTCTAACTGAATGTAGGAGAGATTCTACAGAAGTGTGATGAGATGTTACAGTAAACATGCAGGTATATGATTTCTGTTTTAGCACCTATATGACTTTCTAAATGGGTATGTAAGTGGCTCAACAAATAGCTTATTACTTGTGTTACAGAATAGATGGGTATGTGGGTGTGTCTGAACTGATTTTGACACTGCTCCATACATAAGTATATTCAGAGTATGTGAGTGAATGTTGAAGTCTATGTGCCACTCTCCGAGTGGGTGGGATAGAACATTAAAGCTTTGGAAACATGTATGTTAGTTCCTTTATGAGTGGTATCGTCTATTTAGTGCTTGCATAAGGGTTCTCCAAGTGCATGAGCAAAAGACATCTCTCAATCACTGGAGTACAAACCACCATGCTTGATGTTACACCTCCAGCACATCTCAAAAATCAGATATTTCTACTAAAACATGTGTTTAAGACTTCACAAAGGGCTTTTAGAGACCTACTCAACTGAGCAGTAACAGTGAACATAGAGACTCTGCAGTAGTAGGTCTCACCCATTATTAAAGCAGTACTCTCTGCATACATAACAAGATTATATCACTACTTCCTTATTTTTCTCACTGAATGTAGGAGAGTACCTACAGAAGTGCTATGAGATGTTACAGTAAATCAGCCTGTATGTGACTCTCTGTTTTAATACCTCCATGGCTTTCTAAATTGGTATGTAAGTGAGTGAACAAGTACACTAGTGGTTCTGTCATTTGGGGTGTTAGATGCTCTATGCGTTTGCGAATATGTATGTCACTTGCTTTATGGGTGATATACTGTATGTTGTATTTGGTGTAGGGGTCAATGAGGGCATGAGTTAGTTATTCCTTCATGGATGCTGCACTCTATATAGTACTTGGCAAGGTTGCTTTTGCCCTTTTTCCAGAAGCGGTGCATGTGCTTGCGGAGGGACAACATGTAGCTGACCACATCCTGGGGATTGAGGGGGATTACTGTAAGCTTTCGCCCACCCCTCCTTGACAATACTTATGGGCCCCCTGACAGGGTAGCCATAGTGAAGCTCAAGGGGACTGAACCCTACCCCTTTCTGGGGGACTGATATGTAAACAAAGAGAAGGCATGGCAAGAGGACGTACCACTTACGCCTCATGGCCTCAGGTAAGCCTGCAGTCATGCCCTTCAAGATCTTGTTGAACCTTTCCACTAGACCATTGGATTGCGGGTGATTTGGGGTGTTGTGTAAATCACACAACACACATCCTACATGCCCTCAGGGACACTAGGGTTACTTCTGTCTGTTACCCAAAGCTATCTGGGACTACCTCCTCCCTGAGTGCTACACTAGCCAGCCCAGGTGTCTGCCCACCAGTGGGGGGCCTTGCCCTCTTTGGACATTTGGAGTCGCCCTTAGAGTGACCATACTTGGAGCACTCTGCCCATTGGGAAACAAACCTTCCTGTTTGTGATCAAATAACCCTTTCTTCTTAGGATCAGACTGGGACTGGTTACCACTATTCCCTTGGGAATTGTTTTGGGGACCTTCAGAGAATTCCTTGTTTTTAAGTTTTTCTCCCCCCTCTGTCTTCTGTTGGGAACCCTGACCACCTTTGTGGTTGTCCCACCAGATACCTTTTTGGACACTCTGGTGCTAGCCCAGAGGTCCGCCTACGCAGCAAACTTCCTGGCCTCAGTCAGCTTACTGCCAAGTAGGTGCTGCCACAACTCTACAAAAGAAATACTGAGAATATGCTCTGTCAGGATTAAATTGTACAACCCAACATAATCACTGACTTTGCTGCCCCGCACCCAGCCATTCAGTGCCTTACTGGAAAAATCAATAAAGCCTACAGAGGATTGGTTGTGGAGCTTATTACTGTCCTTGAATCTTTGCCGATACTTCTCAGGGGTCAGTCCAAATTTGGCAATAAAAATGCTTTTCATAGAAGTGTACTTGTTTTGGTCCCGCCCTCTAATGTCAGAAATGCGTCCCTCCCACGTTTATGTATGTGTTTCCACAGACCTGCCCTCCAGTGCTTTTCAGGATCACCACTTGTCAATGTTGTCTCTCACCACATAACTGGGCACCAAATCCTTGGGTATACAAACCTTCTTGTCTCCAGCAGGTCATGCATGTATGCTACCACCATCACTGCTGGATTCAGACTGTCTAGCCTTGAGCTCCAGCTCTTTCAGACTCAGTTCATGAGCCAAGATAAGTTTCTTCTCAGCTAAGACGCTTTCAGCCTCAGCCTGCCTTTCAGCTCTCCTCTCTTCTGCCTCTATTTGTAATCTTGCCAACTGCAGCTAGAATTCTGTCTAATCCCTCCTTTCCTCTGCGGTCACGACATGACAGGAGACACTGCTTCCTGGTCTTGCAGGAGGAACAAATCCAGGGGTGTCATCCCCTGCTGCAGCTGGCAGCTCCTCGGAAGAGCCCTTCTCAGGCTCCTTCAACTCATTATCCTCTTGGTGCAGGACTCTGCACCGGCCCTCAGTGCCTTTTGAAATTCTCTCTTCTTGGAAGCTCCACAGGAAGGTACCCCACATCCTTGCAAAAGCCCTCCAGCTTAGCCAGGTACAACACCCCAACACCACTTGTGGACCCAGCCATAGACATGATATATAGGATTGATTAAAAAATGTCAAGCAGGGAAATTGTAGCAAAAAGAAAATAAATCAAAATGACCTCATATTGTAAGGCACTGCACACACACAAGTGCTATCCCACCACTGCCACCAATGTTAGAATGTGGGTTTCTAGTTGGCAGAGGTATACACCCTTGTCCAAGTGGGGACCACAATCCTAGTCAGGGTAAGCCAGAACACAACTCAAATTTTCCTGTGCTCACTCTCTGGTAGCTTGGCACAGAGCAGGCAGGCTTAACTTAGAAGGCAATGTGCAAAGTATTTGTGCAATACCTCATACAGCAACCCAGTGCAAACACCACAAAAATACACAACACAGGTTTAGAAAAATATTTATCTGAATACAATAAGGTCAAAACAATGAAAATCCAATGTACATAAGTAAAGTTATGAATTTTTGAAGATGAAATCCCACGATAGCACTTAGAAACTCAATAGCTCCAACTGGGACTATCCTGGCATCGTTCCCAATAATCCAACACTACACGCTCCAGTCACGGAGTTGCACGGACCCCCAGGCACAGTACCTTTGAAAACAAAGAAACAAAGAGTCGTGGAAGTAAAGTGTTGCTGGAGCCGTTGCTGCATCAGTCCTTCAGAACAGGAGGTAAGCTCAATCCAAGCCTTTGGAGAGCACTTTTGGAGAAGGCAGAGTCCTTCCAACACAGTCAGGGGCCAGCAGGCAGCAGGGCAACAAACAGGGCAGCAGTTCTTCTCAGCAAAGGAGTCCAGCTGAGTCCTTTGGACAGCCAGGCAATTCCTCTGAGAGAGTCCAGGTTAGATCCAGAAGTGTCTGATTTGGTGGAGGTCAGAGACCCAGTTTATATACCCAAAAGTAGGGGAAACTTCAAAGAGTGGTTTTGAAGTGCACAAGTTTCCCTTTCAGTTCAGTCCTGTCTGCCAGAATCAGTGGGGGTGGGGGGGTATCCGTTCTTTGTGTTAGTGCAGGCCAATGGCCTTTGAAATGTAAGAGAGAGCCCCTCTACCCTTCCTGCCCATGGAGACCCATTCAGTATGCAGATGAATGCAGATGAAACTGAGTGTTCTGTGTTTCTGGCTGTCTGGGTGGAATGCACAAGGGGAGATGTCAACCAGCACAGATTAGATGTGGATTGGAGACAGGGTTGTAGGCAAAGGTGGCAGTAAGTGTAGAGAAATGCCCACTTTCTAGAAGTGGCATTTCTAAAATAGTAATATTAAATCCAACTTTACCACTAAGCAGGATTTTCTATTACCATACTGGCAATACTAAATACGACAGGGATACTCCTTCCAGATTGGAACCTACAACTTAAAAGTATATGAGGGCAGGTCTAATGTTAGTCTATGAGAGGAGCATGCCTCACAGTAGTGGAAATCAAATTAGTGAGTTTTTCACTACCAGGACATGTAAAACACATAGGTACATGTCCTACCTCCTACTTACATAGCACCCTGCCCTAGGGCTTACCTAGGGCATACCTTAGGGGTGACATATGTAGGAAAAGGGGAGTTTAAGGATTGGCAAGTAGTTTTAAATGCCAAGCCGAAGTGGCAGTGACACTGCACACACAGACCTTGCTATGGCAGGTCTGAGACATGATTAAGGGGCTAATTATTTGGATGGCACAATCAGTGCTGCAGGCCTACTAGTAGCATTTTAATTTACAGGCCCTGGGCACATGTAATGTACTTTACTAAGGACTTACAAATACATTAAATATGCCAATTGGGTAGGAACCATTGTTACAGTGATTAGGGGAGAGAGCATATGCACTTTAGTACTGGTCAGCAGTGGTAAAGTGTGCAGAGTCTTGATACCAGCAAAAGCAGGGTAAGAAAAATGGAGGGAGGCAGGCAAAAGGTTTGGGGATGACCACCCTAAATCTGTCAGGTCTAATAGGCCTGCAAGTGCAGGAGTAACTTCTTCAATTCAAAAACAAATCTCTTGTTATAAACACAAAGGCCCAAACTTAAGAAATTTAAGAAAAATTTTGTGAATCAAAAAAATTAACGCTGCCTAACAACATTTCCTTGCACCATCCATGCGCTATAGTTGGAAAACAATGCACAATTGCGCTAAGGAAAGGTTCGCGAAAAAAAAAGACACTAACATTTGCGACATGTCGTAAGGAAAAACACTGCTAATGATGCAAAAGTGGCGTTAGCATGATTAGCGGCACGTTTTTTAGGCTAATCATGATAGTGCATATTTTGCAGCATTAACATAAAGAAAGCCTGCAACATTGCCAAACAAGCCAGAAGGACCCAAGATGGACAATGCAGGTCAGGAGAGACCTCAGAGAGATCCCAATCAGCTCAGGTAAGCCAAGATGGACAAGCAATATCACAAGAGAAGGAGACAAGGAAGTGAAGTGAGGAGGAGAATAACATCTTGGTCAGAGAGGGGATGGCACACCACCACAAGCTCTTTGTCACCTCCAAATCGTGAATAAGTAGGAAGGAGGCCAAATAGCAGTCAATTGTCAATAAAGTCAACAGTGTGGCAGAGGTGAAGAGGACTGTCATCAATTGTAAGAAGCGCTGGCTCGATTGCAAGTGCAGAACTAAAGACAAATTGGCCAGGCACCGAAAGGCAGCACTGCAGACAAGGGATGGTAATTCCACACACCAGGAGGACCTGAATGACCTGGAGGAGATGGTGGCAGTGGTCATCTCGGATGGGCTAATTTCTGGAGTCTCAGGACAGGATAGTGCAGACGTCCAAGACCTACCAGAAATGCAGTGTAAGTTGCAGTGGGGGCAATCTTGAAACTAAAACATGGCAGAAAGGGGAGGCACATAGGACACACTGAATGCATGGAAAAGGGTTGCATCAGGACACATTAATTGTCAAAAACTTCTAATGCGCTCACAAACCCCCATATATACAGGCTATTACCCAATCCTTACATCAATCCCTACACTATTGCAACTGAACCACCTGCCCATGTGTAACACTCATTGATCAAAATGTACAACGCTTGTTGCACAGGATGGGCCAACAACAACTGCGAGACACCTCTATGCACCATTGGGAATGGCCACAAAAGTGATCAGACACAACATTTGGGGCATGTCTGTGATCATCATCTGTGCTGCTGTACAAGTAGCTTCCATGTCACCAAGTAGCAAGGTTGCCTGTGTAGTGGGAATGGTTGGTGTTGTGCACAAAGGGACACCATCATGCATAACATCACCTACAAGTGATCTCACTCTTTTACTTGGGGGCCATATTTACAAGCCCTTACTGAAACATTAGCATCATATTGAATGATGCCAATGTGGACTCAAGCCGGCCATTCCTCTTGTGCTACCTTAACAAAGTGACACAATGCATGCATAGATATACTTTGTACAACCTTGCACCACAATATTCAGGGCTGTTTATGATGTATGTAAGGAAATATTTCTTAGGCAGGGAGGGATGAACAAATGGGGCAGACATTCCATAAAGACTGCACTGTATTATCTATAAACCTAATTTGTGAGGCCGCCAAAAGCATATGTGAAAGTGATGCAAGCATTCTAAGCAATGGATCTTCCTGTGTTTTGCTGTACTAGTGACATAATTTATGACGCCAGTGCAGTAATGCACCACAATAGTGACAAAACCCATAAGGCTACTGGGGAGATGTCCACCATGGTGAATGCAAATAAGGTGCTTCCATGGTGTTGTTTGCTGGGTAAGGGGGCTGCTAGGGAGATGGTGGTTCGGGATCAATCTACCAAAGACACAGAAAGTTTGCCTTATTTGTGATGAACAATGCAACACACAATGAACAACTATAATATTTGGAAATACAAACTTGTTACACACACACTTGTCACTCCCACACCACTCTTGAGTTCCCGATCTACACTGAACCAAATACAGATGGGCAATATTTGTAAAGGCATCAGAAACTGGGTGGGTCACACATGTGTTGCTAGGAAAGATCCCAAATATACACATTGAATGCCTACTACATGCAGTGTCAGGTGTGAGAGGGAGACGAGATTTAGGACAGAATGAAGTATGCAAGGTGCCTTAACTTGGCATGGTAATTATGAGCTACTACTATCCACTAGAGTGTAAGCTTAAAACAAATCATTGGTAGAGCACTATGATGTCTGTCTCCAGATATTGTGACACATATTTACCCATGTATGAAAAAAGACGCAGTGCCACAGCTTAGTATATAGTGCAGCACACCTAACAGAGACTTCTTATATAAATATACTCAGTAGATCATTAGAAAGAGTCCAACATCCACTTTTAATACATGTTTGAAAGAGTCCAGTCTTATTCAGTGCTTTAAATAGTTATTCCTCATTCATGTACACATGTCTTCATAGCGGTGCAATTCAAACCAAGTTTGACAACATCTCCAAAATGGTACAATTTAAGCCAACACGTGTTTCGTCTTGGGAAAACTCCAATCAGCTCCCAAACGACTTCTTCAGGGCTACAATTGTAAATATATTCATTGAGTTAGCAACCAAAATACTAGAACTTAGTCATTGAAAGTCTCAAAAAGGAAATTTAGTAAGAAACTCTAGTTGGAGCCTAAACAAAATAGCCGAAGTGCTTACCGCATAGTGACTTGTTTCTAACAGGAATAACCCAAATAGGTGGAATGGGAACCGAAAAAATAGAAATAGATGTGTCTACCCACAAGTACCAAACTAAATGGTTAAAAGAACAACAACCACTGGTGTGCACCGGCCACAAGTTCAAGTGTTCATATAAGAGGACACCACTGTGTTGATAATCATGCAATAACACTTAAAAGTCATACCTCCTAATCCTCAAAATGTTGACCTACTTCAAACGACAACCAACAACGTCCATGAAATATGAGCTGATACGTAAGCGATGGACCGGGATCCTATAGGCAGTGTATGCACACGTTCCAGACTAAAAAATGCAAATCAAAGAACAAAGAATAATGCTAATCCTTGCGCGGAAAGTCCTCAAATTGAAAGTGAGCCTACAAAATTCCACTTATGATTACCTATTTCACAGGGTTTAAATCCTTGAAGGTACGATTTCACATATCAGTATAAGTATCAATTCCAAGGATCAGTAAATATCAAGTACACCAGTCTTCGTTAAAACTCCAAATCTAGCGTGAAATCAAACAGAATGAAAATAATTAAATAGCAAACATCTTACATTAGTCTAAACACCACATTAAGAAATAATATTAGACCAAACCAAACTCCAAATGTCTCCTATTATTTATCCTAGGTATAGATATGTGTAAAAGAAAACATCTTCAGTATTAATGCAACACTTAAAATGTATCGTAAGTAAAGGCTGTTAGGATCGCCAAGAAAATGCAAACACAGTACAGAACCACAATCGGGTTATCCATCCAACAAAACAAATATCTTAACAATCATGGAGACACCGGTACCCACCGCATCCGAGATGAGATTGAAGTGTGCCCCACAAGCGAACGTGAAAGGAGCAAGGGCATGCGAGTACGCAATTATTTCGTGGTGAGGAAGCTGTGAAACGCGAGTGCGCGACTCACGAGTCTGGCGTCTAAGACCCGGAAGTAAAACTGTGCCGCCAGTTCAAATTGTATAAGTGATGTCATGAAAATGAAAAGAGGACTACTGGAAAGCACGCACGCTGAATCATAAAACTAAAAAAACAGACTGTCATGAGTCAAAGAAGTTGGAATGACCTCAAAACAATGCAGGGGAAAGCACCATTATTTGCCGACTGTTCTATCATAATTAGACCCGAAAATTAGGAATCCAGAAAGGCCATCAAAATAAACCATCAAAATAAAAGAGCGCACTGAATGAAAACCAAAGTTTCAAAAAATAAATATACAATATAAGCAAGATAATGTTGCAAAAAGTCCCTACGAATAGAAGGTACACCATAATCCCAGATTTATGGGAAGCCAAAATAGACTCTAAACCAAAATTCCTAAAACAATAGTCATAATTCAATTCATCCTCAACTTGCAATTTTATATGCAACTAGCCATCCAGAACCTATTGTCCCTATGTAACGGGCAATTGGGCTAGATCAACAAGTATACTCAAGCTAACAAACAAATCATCCCTCTTGTTTGGGTTGGTGCTATAAGATTTGAAGGAGCACTAATATGTAGTCTCCTGAAGTTTAAACCAGAAAGAATAGTATCCAAATTAACCCATCTATATAAGATTAAACAGGGTATAAACAAAACCCTAGCGACGTTGTTGAAGGATTTTGATTCATAACTCAATGTTCAAACCCCATTGGAAATGGGAGAAAAATAAAAACCAAATAACACATTTTTTATTTGAACAGAGAAAACAGATAACAATAATAATGAATGGTTGAGTTAACCTAGGTATCAACAAATCTGGGTAACCTCTTAGTCTGCAAGGAAGAATTCCAACTCCCTGTCGGAGTTGAGACCCGATTCCACGGTCCTTAATCTCATGATCCAGAGTGCTTCTCTTTGCCGTAGGGCTAATTCTCTATTACCACCCCTCGGATCTTTGGGGATGTGTTCTAATCCAAAAAATTCAAAACTCTTATGATTGGTCTGTGAATTACAATTCATTATATGTATCACTATTGGATATTTCATGTCTACATTGTTAAGTGCTCTCACATGTTCAGCAATTCTACTCTTAAGTGCACGAATTGTGCTACCTACATACATCTTCAGGCATTTACATAGTATAATATATACAACAAAAGTAGTGTTGCAGTTGATCATTGAACAAATCTTGAATTGTGTTCTCCCATCCGAAAATTCCTTTATATTGTGGCAGGCCCAGCGGCAGACCCCACAGCTTCCGCATCTAAAAAAAACAACCATTTTTGTGGAAAACCATGTTGTCTCTGGAGGATTGGCAGTAAAACTAGGACTCAATATGCTTTTTAAGTTTCTGCCCCTCCGAAATGCTACTGGTATTCTTTCTGGTAATATATTTCTCAGTGATTCGTCTTGAAACAATAACTTCCAATGTTTATTCATGCATCTTTGTAGAATTAATGAAACATCATTAAAATCTGTAATAAATCGGACAGTATTCGGTTGATCTACCCTCTTGTTAGTATTGTCCTTTTTTAATGTGTCACATCTCTTTAAGCATTTAGCTTTGCGATGGGCCTTCCTAACCATCTTGTTCGAGTAGCCCCGTGCTAAGAATCTTCTACCCATATCATCTAACTCGTGGAGGAACTCATTATCCAGACTACAATTGCGTCTCGCCCTTCCAAATTCTGCATAAGGGATAGATGCTATTTGATGCCTGGGGTGCGAGCTATCAGCATGAAGTATAGAATTGCAAGCTGTGGCTTTGCGAAATAGTCTACTTTGAATCTTGCCTTCAGCAATGAAAATTTCAACATCAAGAAATTCAATACTTGTAGAACTATATTGATGTGTGAATTTTACGTTCATATTGTTGGAATTCAAAAATTCACAAAATTCCAATAGTTTCTTTTCACCACCTGTCCAAATCAAAAAGCAATCATCTATATATCTTCCCCAAAATAATATATACGTCTGCCATTCGCTTGCACCAGGGCCCCAAATCCATTTGTGTTCAAACCAGCCCATAAAAAGGTTTGCGTATGAGGGGGAGAATTTGGAACCCATGGCCACACCCTGCTTTTGTCGGAACCAATCCCTGTTGAACAGAAAAAAATTGTTTGACAGAATAAGGTTCATCATTTCAATCAACATATCAGTATGTTCCCAATAGCTAGCCGATCTTTTATGTAGAAAGAAACGGATGGCTTCTTGTCCTAATTCATGATTAATGCAAGTGTATAATGAGACTACATCCAGTGTGACCAACATCATGTCACTATCCCATTCAACATCATTCAAAATGCTCAGAATATGAGTGGTATCTTTGATGAAAGATGGTAGGTTACATACCAGTGGTTGTAAATAACAATCCACATATTCTGAGAGTTTTTCAGTAGGACCTAAAATACCTGAGACGATAGGTCTGCCCGGTGGAAACGGCAAACCCTTATGAACTTTGGGTAGCGTATAAAGACACGGATACCTGGGACGATCCACCCTCAAGTACATATATTCCTCTTTATTCAGAAGCCCCTTCTCCCGCCAGGTCACCAATTTTTTGTTAATTGTGTGAGTCAAATTAGGGATAGGATTCCCACATACCTTCTCATAACAGATTACATCATTGAGTTGTGATAGAATTTCATTGTCGTAATCAGTTTTATTCATGAGAACCACATTCCCTCCTTTATCTGCCTGTCTTATAATGATATCTTTATTACGCTTCAGCATTGTCAATGCAATTGACTCCTCAAGAGTAAGATTCTTAGCAAATTGCCTGTAGTTTGTCTTAGCCAAGTACTTATCGAAGTCCTGACAAACCAAATCAAAGAATTGATCGAAACAATTCAAGCTCCACGATCTAGGTGTCCAGCCCGATTTTTTCTTAAAGCCACTGGGAACACTCATGTCCGATTCAATGTCTAGATCTTGCAGCATCCTTGACAGAATGCCTGGATCTTCATCTCTCTCTGCTAGAGAAACGATAAGTGCTGTATCATATATTTGTTCAATAGACAGAGTGCTAGGGGTAGATGTGCGAAAATCAGCACTAGACCTCATCGTCGGGTGCTGGTGAAAATATTTCTTTATTTTGAGTTTGCGTACAAATTTGAATAAGTCGATCTTGGACCTACAAGGGTCCCCAAAGGATCTGGGACAAAAATTGAGTCCTCTAGCCAGAAGACTCTTCGCCCCTGTAGTAAGTTCAAATTCAGAATAATTAATCACATTGATGGAGGTTGACCCAACATCATCTAAGTTCTTTTGTTGTCCCGGGATCTTGTTGTAACCCCATCCCGCTCTCTTATCTTTACTCCTTTTTCCTCTACCGCCCCTTCTTGTTTTTTTGCACTTCTGTTTTGGATGAATTTGCCCCGTTTCATCCTCATAAGTTCTTGTAAAAAAACGGAATTGCTATCTGTGCTGTCAACCCCAGGGGTAAGTGCACTCACAGCTCCATCTGCCTCGCTATCACTAGTGGCCGGAGTGCTGATCGATGTTGAATCTGAAACATTTGACGTATTAGGGCTCCTGGGTGTCAAGTTGGTATAGATTAAATGATCATATTTACTGGCAAAAGTGAAAACTCTTCCTGTCAGATAATCTTTTTCATCCCTCTTTAATTTGCGCGCTTTCCTCTGTATTATCTCTTCTTGAAATTTAAGTATAACCTCATCTAAGATTTTATAATTTTTATCAGTGGGTTCCTTTAGGTTTAAACTCTCAATTTCCTTCTCAAGAATTAAAATCTCAGCCTGTAATTTGGTCACCTTTCTCTCAGCATTAATAATCAATATTTCCATGAGTCTCATTGAACTCGCTGTTAATTCCTTATTCCACAAAGCCAACAAATCCGGATCTAAATCATCATATGTTGGAAATATCTGGGATCTTAACCCCCTGGGAATACGATTCAATTTGATATATTGTTTCAAAGTGGCCCCATCCCACCATTTGGACAATTCATTTTTCTTGAATTTTTCTAATCTAATAAATGTACTTCTTAATCCTTCATTTTGTACATGCACATCATTGCGCCATGTGTTTAGGGGTGTGTCCCCCCTGGCTAGACTATCAAACAAATCTTCTGCTACTTTATTCCTATCCATAGTAAAGTGTAAATTGTACTTGGGCTTGAGATCCAAGTGGCCACCCTAATGTAAATGAAATTCTAATAGTGGGGTGAAGGATTAGGGTATGCAAGCGCTCAGGATCATAAATTGCATAAATTTAATTCAAATAAACATGAAAGCAGAAAAAAGCAAGGGTGCCAGCATAAGGGAACACACCCATCCCTTACAGGTTATAATAACCCAAACAAACAATAGTATATAGTGCGGCACACCTAACAGAGACTTCTTATATAAATATACTCAGTAGATCATTAGAAAGAGTCCAACATCCACTTTTAATACATGTTTGAAAGAGTCCAGTCTTATTCAGTGCTTTAAATAGTTATTCCTCATTCATGTACACATGTCTTCATAGCGGTGCAATTCAAACCAAGTTTGACAACATCTCCAAAATGGTACAATTTAAGCCAACACGTGTTTCGTCTTGGGAAAACTCCAATCAGCTCCCAAACGACTTCTTCAGGGCTACAATTGTAAATATATTCATTGAGTTAGCTTAGCTTGCTGTGCTGTGCTGCATCATTTGAAATGTGCAGAGATGTGTAGTTCTCAGAAATTGTCAATACATCCCTTTATTAACCTTGTGTCAAAACTTATGATGGACAACTTTGCCACACAAAATGCATGATATAAAGGTGTCCCTCTTCCCTTTCCTAATGCACATATGCAGGAAGTTACATTTTCTGCAAATTCAACTAACAGGAATGCTGTCTGCCACTTACAATGATTGATGATGATTTAAAAACATACTGAAATTAGTCCATAATAGGATTACAACAATGTCAGTCACCAGTACAATGACTGCAATGCCACCCCTGATATGGTGTCCCAACATCATGCATCCACACATCAACAAGCCTCAAATGTGTAAGGTCCTCATGTCACCTCACGTGTGTTGTCAGAGTGATGGAAGTGGGTGGGCTTTCCACATGTATAACCGGAGCCACTTTGAGTCATGTGTTCAGCATCATGTACCACATAACGTAAAGGTGGACCACCATGTGTATATGGGTGCTACCTTCCAGCAAAAAAACACTCAATTCAGAGATGCAGGCATTCTTGCAGCTCAGCAACAAAGAAATCTGTGATGCATGCATAAGTGTTGTCCTGCAAGAAGGGAGAAATTCCTGTTAGCACAAATACACACAAGGTGGCTGAATCTCACAATGGCTGGCACAGGATGCTGGACACATGACTCGAAGTGGCTAGGAGAATGCTTGTTGACAGCTCAGACCCTTACTTCACTCCAACACACACGTAAGGTGGCAGAGGAGTCCTGTTACTTACACAAATATCTCTAAAACCAAATGCAAAATATTCTGCACATCTCCATTTGTGGTGTGTTTACAAATCCCTAACAATACCCATGGCATGCATATGTAACACAGTCAAATCAATGAAAGGGGTACATATGCAGAAGAACATGATAAGGCAATCAAGGAAGTGTGGACTGGCAGATGTGCCAATGGTCACTCGATATAAATTATGCTCAGGTGGCACAGTGTGCCACTAGGGATCCATAAATGTGTGCATTGGTGTGTGGGTCAGTACCCTGTCACTAAGCCACCAGTATCAAGTAAATAATGATTCATGTCAACAGCCACCACAGTCCAATATTGACCTTTCATTATCCCATTGCAGAGGATGAAGCCTTACCTCCTATGGAGCTGTGTGTCCTGGATTTTTCTGATGATCTGGATGACCAGCTGCCAACCATTAATGCTGACATTCTCCAGGATGTCCTGGGGTCCTTCAGGACACTATCTCTAGTCACAGGGAGGACACACAGCATTGTGAGGTCTCCAAATGAACCACCACCCAACAACCAGCACACTGCACTGACCAGTGCAGCCATAGTCCTGGGCTCTGGGGACCCGGACATTACCTTTCAAAGGATAGAGTCCAGCGGGGGCTGGCACAGCAGGTGCGGGTAGGGATGAAGACCATGGTGGGCAGTCTAGAGGGAGTGCAGTGGTACCTCAGTCCAAATAAGGACAACTCTGCTGCCATCAGAGGCACCTGCACTGCTGTTACGTGGACTCCAGCAGTCCCTGGGGGCATCCAAAATGTCCTGGAGTCCATGCAGTGGGATCTGGCCTCCCTCATTGAAAACATTGCTGCTTGCCACCGTGATGTAGCTGCTGTGTTGTGAAACCAGCAGTACCTCTTTGCTGCAGTGATACCTTTCACTTTCTCACAAATAGAAGCTTCTGGGACCTTTGCTTCAACATCTCTATCCCCTGATGTGTGTGTACCCCCCTCAACTTCAACAACAAAAACACCCATGGCACAGGAGGCACCACATACATCAGAGGATGAAGATGTGGAAGGAACAACATTCACTAGAAAACCCACCCTGTAGCTACAGTCTGTGCACATGTACAGTATCTATTTAGTTGTATGTTTAAGATCATGCCAGTGTAGTGACAGCTGCAAACGTGCCATCTTCACTCTACCACAGTTGACTCATCATGCATGGACTGTCATAGTCTCAATTCCTTCCTATTGTCATTTGAACACCTCCTCACTGATGCTAACCTCTCCTACACATGTCTCATGACATGTCCCTCACCCTTGGACTCTGACTGGACATTCAATGGCTTGGTATCGCTCACGGGGTCAGTGAAATGTACATTGTACATAATCTGTTACAAAATTTGCACATGCAAATAAATTATCATAATCACATATGTACTGTTTTTTTCTGTGATCCTTCAACTGTTTGAAATGTAGGTAGTAGGGGTGAGAGGCGCCGCACCTCTAGGCAGTAAACCAACAATTTTAACCAAGTAAACAGGTACAATGCAAAGTCTGGTGCAAAATGGCACAGTGCCTTACTACCCAGTAGGCACCAAGCGGGTACTAGGAGTACCCTACGACAAAGTAGGACTAGATGGACCATTACTCGCTTTTGAAACTACCGGAAGGTTGCTGCTACTCCTTCTGACAGGTCATATTTACAAGCCTACCAGGGCCCTGTATACCTGTTCTACTATACGTGCTCCTTACCACACGTACCTGCAGCTGCATGGGCAGCCATACTACTGACAGGTTTACTACTTTTATAAGCCTTGATGAAGTCACCTGTGTGACGAAACACGTGTTGGCTGTATCTTCATGATGACACAGTGATCTCTAACACCTACAAATAAAGATACCATCGGCACAAAAAAGACTCAAGACTCTCTTCAATTTCATACTTCTTCCAACCTCCGACACGAGACCAGGAATATCCATTCTTGCTATACTATTGGACATTACATTCTGTGTGCTGTGGCCATCTAGTCCTGTTTGAAATGTATACATTATGTGAAGCTAGGATAATGACTACAGAACAAAAGGACATGTGAGGCTTTCTGCCAGACACAAAGCCACACACATAGACCCAAATATTATTAAGCTGACTGACATTGTGGACTATGATAACATTTCTGAGTCTTCCAAGCATGTGTTAAACAGGTACCATGCCAGTTTACATATGGCATGTGTGGCTCAGAACACAAGTGTCCTGAAGTATACCAGTACAACATTGATGTGTTCAACAAAAAAGGCAATATGTAAGACTGTGAGGGGCAGCCGTTTGTGTGCCAGTATCCATTCCCCAAATGAGATTGAGTGCAATATTCGGAACATCCCAACAATGAATGTTACATAACTTACCACAAATAATAGATGAGGGGAACATGGAATCAAACAATAGATGTTGACTGATTACCTGTCTTAGAATGTGTATACATGGACAATCAGAGTGTCAGGAACTGATCAATACTTAATGCACACCCAAAGACATTTGTCAGACATGAGCCGTGCAGATATGATAACACCCAGACAGTCAATCATCATGGACACCATACTGTAGGAAACTAACAAGATTTATTAATCTTGTCACCCCAACTTCACTTGACTCCCTGATCTCGTGCAAGCAGGTACTCCACTGGGTGTACTGCTGTGTCCTGCCTCTGGTCATGGAAGTGGCATTTGTTGCAGGGGGAAGAGCCCTGGCCTTCACTCAAGAGGAATTGGAGAGGCTCTTGGATGGGGTCCTGCCCCTGTACGCCAAGCTCTACAGACGGCCAGAGGTACAGGTGAGTAGGAGGATTGTGGGCCATGGATGTGTGTAATGGTTGGTGTTGGCAGCATACATGTGTGTACCCCTGACCCTGGATGGGCCAGGATTCCTGACATGCTTCATGTGTATGTGCTGTTAGTCCGTTTGTACTGTCTGTCCCATAGTGGACGTATAGCCAGCTGTATGTTTGGCCAGTTCCTGGCCTCTGTGTTAAATTTATGTGTCCCTTTTAGGTAAGCGCCCACCAGAATAGGGCACTTTGGCATGCATCGCCAAGGAGGTGCGGACCCTGGGGGTCTACAACCAATGGAGCACCCACTGCAGGAAGTGGTGGGAGGACCTGCGGCGCTGGGCGCGAAAAATCTGTGAGGCCCAGCTGGGAAAGTCCTCCCAACGGGGAAGGGGTGTCCGTTGGGCACTGACCCCATTATGCTACGCATCCTGGCGGTGGCGTACCCAGACCTGGATGGGCGCTTGAAGTCTGCACAGCAGTCACAAGGGGGTGAGTACACATACCATATATTTGATCCTTGATTGATGTCTGTGTGTGCATTCGGGTTTATGCTGCGTAGTTGCAGGGACTCTGACTGATGTCCATCTACGTTATGGCCCCCATGGGAGTAGGGGTGTGTTGTTCATGTCTCCTACACGTCGGGTCCTTAAGTTGTTTAGGGAATGGCTGTAGAGCAGGCTTCTGGGCACTAGTCGGGGGCATAGGCATGGGTATAGCGGTAGGTGCTGCCTGTTGGAAGGTCTTCTCGGTGGGTGTATGTATGAACCACTATGTTCACTCCATTCAGCTATATACAAATGTCTTTGATTTTTTGTCTCCCCATTCCTCTTGTGTTGTCTGTGTACATCAGCATCATCTGGCGAGGGAGCTGAGGCACCGGCGAGTGGAGATGCAGCGGCCCACGGATCCTCGGAGGCAGAGTCATCCGACGCCAAGGGGACCAGTGGGTGGGAGGGTGAGGGGAGTACCAGTGGTTGGGAGGGTGAGGGGAGTACCACTGGAGGTAATGACTCCGATACCTCCTCCGATGGGGGCTCCCTGGCGGTGGTGGACCCTAGTGGGCCCACACCTACTGTGTCATCTTCCGCCACCCCCATAACATCACTGTCTTCCCATTTGCTCACCACCGAGTTGCCCATGCTCGCTCACCCAGAAGGGTGGGCGTCTCCTTCACCCCAGGCACCTCTTCCTCTTCCCCAGTCAGCCCTGATGCCCTCACAAAGGAGGCTATTGACCTCTTGAGAACCATTTCTGTAGGGCAGACAACCATTGTTAATGCCATCCAGGGGCTAGCATCAGAGATGCAGCAGACCAATGCCAATCTGGATGGCATTCACAGTGCCGTGTCTGGCCTACAGAGATCTTTTTAGGCTCTGGCCTCTTTGACGGCAGCCAGTGTCCCTGGTCATTCCATCCCCCCTCCAACCTCCTCTACCCCTTCCAGCACCCCACTCCCTTCACCCGTCCAAAGCACACATCTGACACGCAGGCACACACCTCAACACACAAGAAGCACCCTTCAAAACACAAGCACCACACCTCCCACCACAAGCATTCACACAGCCAAAATACACATGCACACACAGCAACATACACTTCCCCCAGTGTGCCCACCTCTTCCGTCTCCCTGTCTGTCCACTCTTCATACAAACCCCTAGGCACTGCACCTTCGTTCACTGTTGCTGACACTATTCCTGCAGTCACCACAATAGCACACATCCATCGATGCAACCCAGACACCACACCTGCACTCACCACAACTACTTTAGTTGACACATGCAGCACACTCACCAGACTTGCAGACACCCAAACAGCTTACATTCACACTGGCAGCCTGTCTTGTCCCACTGTGTCCCCCCTCCAAAAACACACAAACTCACCAAAACACCCACCCATCACACATCCACCACACCTCAGCATACTGTCCAGTAACCTGAACCCACAACAAGCACACCTACACCACTTACGACCACACCCTCTACCTCCACTCCCATGCCTTCCTCCAGGCTCAACCCAATTGAACCAAAGAAACTTTTCCTCTCCCGTGCTGACCTTTTCCAACCAACTGGCCCACCCCGTCTCGTCCCTAGACGTGCACACCTCCTTGTCCTTTCCACTCCTTCCACGTCACAGCCCGCCCCTGTCCACCCATTCACATTCCCGTGCCCCTTCCCCAGAGAGGAAGAAGCCCCATGCTGAGCCTATTCCATCTGGCTCCACCCGGTCCAAGCACACTCCCCCACCTTCCAAGGCCAAACCGAAACCCCCTCCACCTTCCGAATACAAATCCAAGCCCCAACCCTGTTGTAAATCCCCACCCTACCACCCCCCTGCCCCTGTTCCCTAAGGTGCCTGGATGCCCCATTGTTGCCCCTATAAGGTGGAGTACCGTAGCACTTTTGGGAGTCAGGTTGGGGTCATTGTGGCCCATGTGACTCATAGCACTATGGACTGGCCATTGGCCTTATTTACAATTCGTTTGCTCTGAGAGCTAAATTAAAAGTTAATGTGTGGCCTGTGTTTTGGCGGCACACTCTGGATCCCTGGTCTCTCGTTTCATTGTTTTTGGGAGTGGGGCACATGTATGTACTTTGGACAGGTTGGATTTGCCTTGTGTCAGGTAAGTCCCTCTTGCTGTGGGGTGTATGGCTTGTGCTGCTGGGAATGGTTGTGGGTGCGTTGCCGGGAGGGTGGAGTGGGTGATCATGTAACTGTGCCCTTTCTTGCGGTTGCGGTACTTACCGTCGTTGTCTTCGTCGGCTGTCGCGGTCATAGAGGTATTTGGCAAGGAGAGGGGCTGGCATGATCTGCAGCTCTCTATCCATGTCTGCTTTGGCGTGTTGTGTTAGCCTCCGGTTAGTGTTTCCTTATATTTGGTTCATTTCCTCCTGGCTTTGCATGGTGGTGGTTCCCCCCCCGGAACTGATGGCGGTCTAGCAGTTCATTCGTCATTGTCGGCACTCCTCTGCTGGTGGTTTTCAGGATGCCTGTGTTTCAGTTGGTTCATTATTTGGCGGTCCGGACCGCTCCTCTGCTGGCGGTTTTTAACACCGCCGGCGGTGTGGTGTTTACCGCTGTGTTCATAATGAGGGCCCATATGTTAATTGGGAAATCTAGCAATTAAACAAAAGGGTGAGTGATCCTACATTCCAAGTGTATGTTCTAAACACATAACTCCTAAATCTTAGCACACATGTTACACCTAAGTGGACCAGGCTTGGGGCCATCTATTTGCTTATACACAAAAGGGTACAATTTACATATGAAAATGTATATGTGTCACATATGCACCTACAAACTTATATGAACAATATGTATGTTTCCACATAAGGAAACTTAGTTAACAGAGATATGAGTACACAGCCTTGAGACAATGGCCTGCATATATCCATGCTGGGATGGAGAATTGATATTTGTCATATCCCTAAACACACCACTGTAGTATGCATTACTTTTCATTCTTGAAACATATCTTTTCACATACAAACATGTTGCATACATACAAACAATGACACATATCAGCACACCATCTCCAACAATTTGCACGGATAGGGAACTATACATCACATGTTGCTTTGCGTCATGAAGTCAGGTCCTTAGAACACACTAGAGTGTGAGAAATACTTGCACTTACATTGTCATGGGTTACCGAATCTTAACCCTGCCTTTGCCACCAGCATCCTTTGCTAAAGATTTGTCAAGGGTATCTTATGCATGAACACGTTTTGCACATGGCCCATCCTATCTTATGCTGTGTTGTGAAACAAACAGTAGGAATTCTGACATAACAATGTGGTAGACCTACAATATGAGTTCCATCACATATGTAAACTCGCAGTACACACATTATACACATGTGGAAACCTGTTGTGGAAAAGATTCTTCATACACATGCACATTTGCAAACAGTATCAGTCCTCCCATGCATCACACACATCCTACAAACATATGGAAACACATTCCTATGTTACCCATACACAGTGAAATACTCATGCATACAAATGTTGCACTACCAACTATCCTTATCTAAACTTATCTTGTACATGTAATGCCACAAAATAAATATTGGCCCCCCACCTCCCTTAAGAGACAATAGACGAAAAGGACAACATGAAGTAATGCTAAACATGGAATACCTAAACCTATTGCCTAGACAAATATGTCCCTTAAGAGACAATAGACGAAAAGGATGTACATATGTATATATATATATATATATATATATATATATATATATATATACCCCCTATACATAACCACCCCAACATCCCCCAAAAACAAAAAATATTCCTAAATCCCACCCCCTAACTATACCGACTATGTCCTATGTTGCAGGGGTGGGTGGCTGTGCACAGGGGGAGGGATGTGGGCCAGTTAGTGGGTTTGTGGGCACACAGGGGTAGTGGATTCAGTGCCTGTGGGCTGGGTGGGGTGTTGGTCCTTGTGGGTGTTGGAGGGGTGGGGTGGTGCATGCAATACAGGTGTGATGGATATGAGGTAAATGTAGACGACTTACCCGAGTCCATTCCTCTAGTGAGTCCAGTGAGGCCCTCAGGGTGCAGGATGGCCAGTACCTTTTCTTCCCAGTCAGTGTAGTTGGGTGGTGTTGGTGGAGATCCTCCCCCAGTCTTCTGGTCTGCAATGTGATGCCTGGATGCCATGCCCCTGACCTTCACCCGCAGGTCATTCCATCTCTTGCGGATGTCGTCCCTGGTGCATGGATGGTGTCCCACTGCATTGACCCTGTTGTCCGTGAGTGTTTTATGGTGTTGGGGATGTGTGTCAGGTGTGTGGGTTTCTAACTTATCCAATGTGTGCACTTCTTTCTGTTGGGTCCACTTGCTGCCCGTGGCGGTCTGCACCGCCAATGGTCGATCGGCTTCCACTGACCACCAAGGTGATTTGTGCATCATTATTTGGAGGGCGGGATGTGGGTGTGCTCGGTGGTGGTGGGGTGGGGTCGGAGGTCCAGCATTTCCGCCGACAAGGTCCTGGCGGAGACTGGTGGACTGGTGATTTTTGTCGGAATCAGATTTTTAGTTCATTATGTGGCGAGTTTCTATTCACCGCCAATGGCGGCTTCTGTTCACCGACACCACGGCGGTCAGCGGTGTTTACCACTGTGTTCATAATGATCACCATAATCTGTATGGCAGTGCTGCTCTCAGGCAGTGATGGCGCTCTAGTCATCAGTGCTCAAGTGGCACTTTGTATGCCCACACAGGCGCATTGTTGCAAGTATGGGCACATGTTGACTTTGGTAACCTCAGCTCAGTTCACTGTGCACAGGCTTCAGGCCCCTGAATGTGTCAAGAGTCGAGGTAGCCTCCTCTAGGAGTTGGAGGGGGGTGCTGCCATCCTCAAGATCAATCATCAGCACTCTAATGCACAGTCACCTGGAGACATACACCTGCACATTTGTGGTCCCATGGCGAAGCATATTTTGTTAACTTTGAGGTTGTTGATGTCAGGCTTGTCCTATTATATACTAGGGACTTACAACTTGGTTGTGTTGGACATGCCTCATCATTTGTTATGGTTTGACATGGCTTGGCATACATAGGTAAGATTATTCCTATGATGCTTGGTTCTGTCATTGATAGATTGTGGAGTAGGGTCATATCTGCACACCCAGGGTACAGATACTGTAATTTGCCACTTGCTTCTGTCACACTAGTTTGTGCTGACCAAACACCTAGTGACTGGAATATGTATGGACGTACACATTCTCTGTGAACATGTGTCTGTTGTTACATGGAAACATTGTTGTGTTGTACAGTGAGTCTTAGTCTATGTGTGTTCCTTCACACACATGGATGGTATAATTTGTCAGGTATGGTTCTAGTTCAACATAGGTGGCATACGTTCTGCTGATTACCATTAACACCCATCTTTGTCATCAACATTGTCCCTTCATTCATGCACAGCATACTAAGCCAGACTTGTGAACTTTGTAGATGGACACAGCTTCTTCTACAGGCTAAGTAATATTTGCCCACCCATTTCTGCGCTTTGCTAGATCACATGACTGGCCCCCAAACATTACAGAACACCAGCCACAGCACTTGTGTAGTGTCTGAGTGACCTCTACATATTGAATCTCAAAGTGACGTAAGGGAGTCTGTCAGCTGTCCCTCCACATTTGTATTTAGTATGTGTGATTACTCATGACAGCTTTGAGTAGAGAAATTGTGACATTCAACCTATCTGTCTCCTTCATCACACCTATAATTTGTCAAGGGTCTGTGACTCTTCTGGACATTACTTGCCTTACATGCACATTCCAAACTGGATTGAGTGTGAGAGACCTAGGCATCTGGGGTTTTTTGGTCCCTGTATGTCACTCTCTCTTGGTCAAACATGCGAGTGCCACTGAGGAGTATGTTTTCAGTACTCACATGTGATAGTGTCATTCAGACTTTGCTTGGTTACCTAGCAGACACAAACCTGCCATTGTAGGTAATTGCTACCCTTTTCCTACCTAGGCCACACATCTGTACAGTACTCTTCATGTGTATTTCCAGGATTGCTGCAGGCATATGTCAATCCAACACGCTTGTGTGATATGCGGGTGACAATGTAAATTACTATTTCTATTGACTATGTGTACATTTCACCCACACATTCATGTGATAGTGCATTCTATTTATTTGTTTTTAGTTCCTGACTATGTTCCTAATTTATTTACATCTGTTGTGGTGTAGTCATGCTCTCTGAGATATGGGCAAGTTAAAAATGGTGTGTGATGGTGATAATAAATACGCCATGAGAGATCAGAGTTAAAGTGATTTTATTGCAATATATTAAGGATTGAATCTTGGAGTACAGTGTCTAAGAGAAAAAGTTGTGCACAATTTGGTCTTTTCTGCGTGCCCCAGCAGCAAAAGTTTGGTTGTTCCCCATCCTCCTGTTGTGCATCATTGTCCTCATCCTCCTCACTGGGAACATCTACCTGTTCGTCCAAGGGGACATTGGTGCATACATAGATGTTGTGCAAAATAGAACATACAAGTATTATTTTGCACAACACGGGGTGGTGCATAGGTCTTTGTCCTCATCCTCCTCACCGGGGACATCTACCTCTTTGTCCCGGGGACATTGGTGCACACACAGATGTTGGCAAAAGAGCACACACAAGTATCATTTTTCACACAAAGTGTAGTACATATAAGAGGCTTCCTCCTGTTAGGGCTAGGCACCTGGATTTGTCCTTCTGTGACCTTTATTTTAAGCCCGCTCAGCATCAGTTGTTGGACTTCCAAATTAGGTCATGACCAATGGCTGAATGTGGTAACCTTGGTCCACTACAAACGAATGTGAGAAAATGTGTTAAACATGCATATCTGTTATTTGCTGTGCGCCATGTTTTTTTCAGTGGAATGGTGATTCAGACTTGCATCTAGTATTGTGTGTGTTCCTGTTTGAATGGATGGTTGTATTGGTGTGTGGTGGTGCACTTACCAATCATGGGTTGTGCCTCAGGGACCTGGTGATTGTTAATTCATTTCTGGCATGACAGTTCACCCATGCAGAATATGTGTGGGGGTGTGAGGGTCTGTGAGTGGGTGCATCAGTGTCTGAGTGGGTCTGTGAGTAGGTGCATAAGGGTCTGAGTGAGTCTATGAGTGGGTGTGTCAGTGTGTGACTAGATCTGTGACTGAGTGCATGAGGGTCTGTGTGAGTCTGTGAGTGGGTGCGTCAGTGTCTGACTGGATCTGTGACTGGGAGCATGAGGGTCTGACTGGTATGTGAGTGGTTTCATGAGTGTCTTCGTGGGTCTCTGAGTGGGTGCATCAGTGTCTGAGTGGGTCTGTGAGTGGGTGTGTCAGTGTCTAAGTGGGTCTGTGAGTGGGTGTGTCAGTGTCTAAGTGGGTCTGTGAATGGGTGCATCAATGTCTGGGTAGGTCTGTGAGTGGGTGGATGAGGGTCTGAATAGGTCTATGATAGGGTGCATGAGTATCTTAGTGGACCTGTGAGTGGGTGCATGAGGGTGTAAGTGGGTCTATGGGAAACTGCATGAGTGTCTGACTGGGCCTGTGAGTGGGTGCGTTAGTGAAAGGGTGGATGAGTGCCTGAGTGGGTCTGTGAGTGGATGTCTGAGTGGGTCTGTGGGACAGTGTGTCAGTGTTTGATTGGGTCTGTGAGTGGGTGGATGAGTGTCTGGGTGGGTCTGTGAGTGGGGTTGTGAGGGTCTGAATGTGTCTGTGAGTGGGTGCATCACTGACTGGATCTTTGACTGGGTGCATGAGTTTTTGAGTGAGTCTGTGAGAGGGTACATGAGTGTCTGAGTGTGTCTCTGAGTGGGGTAGGGAGTGTCTGAATAGGTCTGTGAGTAGGAGCATGAGGGTCTGAGTAAATCTGTGAGTGGGTGTATCAGTGTCTGACTGGATCTGTGACTGGGTACATGAGGGTCTGAGAGGTCTGTGAGTGGCTCCATGAATGTCTAAGTGGGTCTGTGACTGGGTGCATCAGTATCTGAGCCGGTCTGTGAGTGGGTGCGTTAATGTCTAAGTTGGTCTGTGAGTGGGTGTGTCAGTGTCTAAGTGGGTCTGTGAATGGGTGAATCAGTGTCTGGGTAGGTCTGTGAGTGGGTGGATGACTGTCTGAATAGGTCTATGAGTGTGTGCATGAGTATCTGAGTGGGTCTGTGAGTTGGTGCATGAGGGTGTGAGTAGATCTTCGGGAAAATGCATGAGTGACTGACGGTCTGTGAGTGGGTGCGTCAGTGAGTGGGTGGATGAGTGTCTGAGTGGGTTTGTGAGTGGATGTCTAAGTGGGTCTGTGAGTCAGTGTGTCAGTGTCTGAGTGGGTCTGTGAGTCAGTGGATGAGTGAGTGGGCCTGTGAGTGGGTACATCAATGTCTAAGTGGCTCTGTGAATGATTGAATCAGTGTTTGAGTGGGTCTGTGGGTGGGGGTGTGAGGGTCTGAGTGGGTCTGTGAGTGAGTGCATCACTGTCTGACTGGATCTTTGACTGGGTGCATGAGTGTTTAAGTGAGTCTGTGAGTGGGTACATGAGTGCTTGAGTGTGTCTCTGAGTGGGTGCATCAATGTCTAAGTGGCTCTGTGAATGAGTGCATCAGTGTCTGAGTGGGTCTGTGGGTGGGAGTGTGAGGGTCTGACTAGGTCTGTGAGTGATTGCATGAGAGTCTGAGTGGGTCTGTGAGTGTGTGCATGTGTGTCTGAGTAGGTCTCTGAGTGTGTGCATGTAGGAGACTGGCTCTCTATGTAGTGTCCAAAAATGACGTGCACTGTATAGAGAGCCAAATCATCCCAACCTTGGTATCCAGAGGAAAAAATACAGACCACCTAATGCTCTGTTTTTGTGGTAGTGTGGGTGAGCAGTTAGGCTTATCTTGGAGATGTGCTAAGCATTTGTTGTACTCACAGTATCAATAAATGTGGACACACACTCAGAAGAATAACTTGAGACTTATTTACAAATATACTTCAGATCTGTATAAAATGTATATTACCAAGATCATCAATTTATGGTAAGTACTTTTTTAGTTATAATTTTTAAAATTTAGAAAATGTTCTGTTTTTGTGTGCAATTAAGCACCATAGTAATGAATGGGAAAATCTTTAAAAATGTGTATAAAATCAGGCAATGCTCTCACAAGTGTCACCTTACATTTTTAGGACGAGGTCATTGTGATGCCCTGCGGATCAGCCGGAGAAGTTCGGGCAGTTCCCAGTTCAAGAGGGAGCAGTGTCTGAAAGTCTTGGATCTGGTACGGAGAGGGGGGCCACTTGGAAACACATTACACAGATGGACTTAAAGGTACGTTCGGTGGGGCCCCTTGAAGAGTGGAGGTCCACAAAGAGTTAGGGAACTCTAGAGCACATCTGGGGCCAGATTTACTAAAACATGGTGCAGCGTTATGCTGCACCAAAATAGACAGCACCGCACTGCATCACTTTAGAAACACAGGGATGCGCTGTATTTACTAGAATCGGGTGCACCCCGTGTTTTCTCCTGCACTGTTGCTAAATTGAGCTGCCTAGCACCAACGCAGGCTTCCTTGCACCATGTCTGCATTGAGGAGTTTGAATGTTTATGTGCAGTAAGGTGTCCCTTCCTGCACATAAACAATCACTAATGGTGATTTGGTACTTCTGGGTGAGTGCCAAAGCGTCATTTTGAAATGATTGTTTATGTGCAGGAAGGGATACCTTCCCACACATAAACAATAATTTCTGGCATTTGGCTCTTTCTATGTGTGCTGTAGAATGTAGCACACAGAGAAATAGCAAAAAACGAGGAGAAATAAAAGTATTCCTGCTTGTTACACCTTGCTAACGCCACCACTGGGGTGGAGTTAGATTTTGGTGCTGCCTCAGGTTTATGAAAACTTGTAAATCTTAGGCAGCATCAAAATGCAATGGGTGTTGCTGTGGCACACCCACAGCAACACCCATTGCATGCTACTCCCATGCAAAGGACTGCATGTGAAGGGGCCATTTTTACAAGGTGGAGGTAAGCAACAAAAAGTGTCTTACCGCCACCTTATAACTACAGCACAGGGCATTTTGCCACTGGAGAGCCACGAAAAGTGACTCTCTGGTGGCACTAGGGACTCTTAAATATGCCCCCTGGTTTGTCAATGCAAGGGCCAGGGAGGCCGGGTCAGTACAGGTAAGTCAGACAGGAGTCATGCGTCTTGGAGTCCATGGAGCCAGAAGCAGGTCATTTAGAGGGTGAACTGCAGGTCAGCAGGGCCACTCTGGGGGGTGGTTCTTGGGTGTACTGAAGTCCCTCGATGGTGTGTTTTTATTATAGTTTATTATTTTTATTAACCTTTATTTCTTTTGCAGGTATTACGTGTTGCTTTTCAATACCACGCATAAAATGCAAAATATTACTCCACCCCCATTTTTTTAATCTATCCCTGGGGATCCACCCATTCCTTGGCCTAAATGGAAAAAGTTTTCTTAACTTACATACGCGTTTGTGGTAGTAATGTATTAGCTGAAAGGAAAACATCAGTCTTACAACATTGTCTAGGAGCAGAGGGGCAGGACGTTTTGGAGACACTACAACTATTATTTCCCCTGAAGGTGGAGAAGGAGATACTCCTTTGAATGAATTTAAAATTACATTACTCAAATTAGACAAACATTATTTACCCAAAATTTCTATTATTCTTCAAAGATATTACCTCGGTAAGCGTAAACAAAATGATGTTGAGTCAAGAGAAGATTTTGTGATAGCGTTATATAAACAAGCTTCTTCATACAATTTCGGTGAGAGTGTGAATGAGAGGATTTGTGACCAATTTTGCTTGAATGCAAGAGTGACAAAATTAGAAAAGCTTTTTGGTCTAAAAGTGATCCCACGTTAGATGAGGTATCAATGATAGCAAAACAAATTGAGCACTCTATAACATGTATTGATGAATTGAAAAAAATAAAAGATAATTCTCTTAATGTGCAGACACTTAGGCCCTCATTACAACCCTGGCGGTAAAGTCCGCTGACCGCCGTGCCAACGGCCACCAACATACCGTGTCCGTGGTGGAAATCCGCTATGGGTATTATGACCCACACTTAGAAATCCTCCACAATACAGACACCCACACAATTCCGCCACACCAAAGGTCAGTGATAAATTGGCGGTACCAAAACCCACACCTTTAAGCCAACAGGAATACGCCCACACTATCACGACCCGTTAATCAACGCGCGGTCATTCAACCGTGGTAAACCATTAGCAGTACACAGGGCCGCGCTCAAAATACACACACACCTTCAAAACACCACCACATTGGACAATTCAAAATACACACACCTGATACACATACACACACCACACCCACACACCCAATCCAATATAAAACACCCACATTACCTACAACCCCTTACAATGAAATTTTTTGAAGAAGCAGAGAGACAGAAATGCATAGACCACACCAGCATCCAGAGGCACAAAACACCATCACTCATACATCATCCACACACAAAACACCACACACCCCAAAACATCACCCCACACATCACCTCTCACATCACTCACACCAGATTATGGCACCTCAAAGACACCCCAGGTTTTCTGAGGAGGAGCTCAGGGTCATGGTGGAGGAAATCATCCGGGTAGGGCCACAGCTATTCGGATCCCAGGTGCAGCAGACCTTCATTGCAAGGAAGATGGAGCTATGGAGGAGAATTGTCGACAGGGTCAACGCAGTGGGACAGCACCCCAGAACATGGGATGCCATCAGGAAGAGGTAAAACGACCTACAGGGGAAGGTACGTTTTGTGGTATCCAGACACCAGGTAGCCATACAGAAGACTGGAAGTGGGCCCCCACCTCCTCCCCCACAACTAACAACATGGGAGGAGCAAGTCTTGGCGATCATGCATCCTGAGGGCCTCACAGGAGTATCAGGAGGGCTGGACTCTGGTAAGGCAAATCTTTACTACTTTATCCCCCCCACCCTACCTGGACACCAACCCCTACCCTCACACCCATCACTCTACCACCTCACATAAACCCCACTATCACAACCCACCCATCCCAAAACCAAGCCCTGCATGCAACAACAATGCATGGACACCCATCACCAAAGCATGTCCAAGGGAGAGACTCACCCAGGGCACACAATCACCACTCACACAAGGGCCATCGCGATATTGCAAGCACAGTAGTAGAGGGAAGCACACCCATTGCACAAGATGGCACACACAGATAAAATAACAATGCATTTACACCCCAACAGGACCCCTACACAACGTCACCAGACAGGAGGTGCCAGCCATATCCAGTCCCCCCACAGAGGAGGCCCACAGTGACGACAGCAGCTCTGCACGCCTGGATCAAGAAGACCAGCCTGGTCCATCAGGGACCTCTGGACAGTCAGTTCTCCTGCCACAGCCCCAACCCACCACAGAACCTCTCCCCTCAGGAAACACCACCACAGCACCCACCCAGCGGGCCCATGCCACTGTCCCCAGGACACATCAATCAACAGTGTGTCCACCACTACAGGGACCCCAGGCAACCCCACAAACACAGAACAATCAGGGACATGGGGTCAGTGGCAGTGGGCACACGGTTCAGGGGACAGAGGCACAGGATAACAGGGAAGCTGGGAGGGCTGTTGTGCGACAGGGGGAGGACAGGCCCAAGGAACCGACCCTCCATTAGGCACTATTAAACATCATGGGAGCATACCACCATTCCCAGGAGACCATGGGCACGGTACTGGCCAAGTTTCAGGAGACCCAGCGGCTGCAGGAGGGACAGTACCTGGGGATCAGGGAGGACTTGAAGTCCATTAACACCACCCTGGTCACCATTGCATGGGTGCTGGCAGACATGGCCAACACCATGAGGGAGACAGTGGTATACCACTGGGCCCCTGACACCAGCCCGAGCGATGAACAGCCTTCCACGTCCGCCGGCGCTAGTGGACAGGAAGTCTCGCCACAGGACCAACAGGCCACCAGCACCCCATCCCCTGCAGAAGGAGAACCACCCCGCAAACGGTCCCTGCGATCAAGGCAGAAGACAGAGAGCATTGCCAAGACCCCCCCCCCAGGAAATAAGACTCTCCTGATTGTCACCCTTCTGTCCCACTCTGTCACCCTGTCCACCTTGAACTGACATTGCTCCACTTCCTATGCCCCATTGGACAATGCACCTGTGATACCAAGAGACTGGACTCTACTATGGACCTTCCTCCACCATCAACTCAGCCCCTTCCACATACCCCTATACACATTAGCCCATAAATAAACACCCTTGAATCACAAAACAATCTGGAGTTAGTCTGTACTTTCACAAATGTATAATTACAACTTCTTCCACAAATATCAATGTAAATGTTCATTTGTACATACCAATGTATGACAGTTGTTGGGCAGCAGTAAATATAGCAGAAGGCAGAATGAGGTACCCAGGTATGTGAAATGGAAAGCCAAAGTGAACTGTCAGTGTCCATACACAGAGGTTAAGAGGCTGACTTATACAATGTCCTACAGTAGTCAGATATGAGATGAGCAGTGCCAGTCTCTTACCTGTGTCTCACTGGAAGTACTGCATGATGATGTTGTTTCGGTTGTCAATATCTTCTTCCTCTGCCTCCTCTTCCTCACTGTCCACATGCTCCACAGCTGCCACAATACCATCATCAGGCCCATCCTCCTGCAGAAAAGGCACCAGGCATCGCAAAGCCAGGTTGTGCAATTTGCAGCATGCCACGATTATCTGGCACACCTTCTTCGGTAAGCAGTATAGTGAGCCACCTGTTAGCTGGAGGCACCGGAATCTGGCCTTCAGGAGGCTGAAAGTCCACACAATAATACGCCTAGTTCACCCATGTGCCTCATTGTAGCGTTCCTCTGCCCTTGTCCCGGCATTCCTCACTGGGGTCAGTAGTCATGAGAGGCTGGGGTAACCAGAGTCACCTGCAAATGTTGAGGGAAATCTGTTAGACACACACTAACCCTTAGGGACTACCCATACCCAGACAACTATTCATAGTGTGTGGGGACCTTGGGCTCACCTATTAGCCACACCCAGTGACTCTGAAGTTGGCCCATCACATAAGGGATGCTGCTATTCCTCAAAATGTAAGCGTCATGCACAGAGCCAGGATACTTGGCATTCACATGTACTGGTCTGCCAAACACACCATCTGCACATTCATAGAATGGGAGCTTTTTCGATTTCTGTATACCTGTTCATTTCTGCGGGGGGAGGGGGACAAATGCCACATGTGTACCATCAATGGCACCAATTATGTTGGGGATATGTCCCAGGGCATAGAAGTCAGCTTTCACTGTGGGCAAATCCTTCACTTGGGGGAATACGATGTAGCTGCGCATGTGTTTCAGCAGGGCTGACAACACTCTGGTAAACAAGTTAGAAAACATTCGCTGAGACATCCCTGATGCCATGGCCACTGTAGTTTGAAAGGAGTCACTTGCCAGGAAATGGAGCACTGACAGGACCTGCACTAGAGGGGGTGTTCCTGTGGGATGGCGGATAGCTGACATCAGGTCTGGCTCCAATTGGGCACACAGGTCTTGGATTGTGGCATGATCAAGTCTGTAGGTGATAATGATGTGTCTGTCTTCCATTGTCGACAGGTCCACCAGGGGTCTGTACACCGGAGGATGACGCCATCTCATCATCTGCCCCAGCGGATGTGCCCTATGGAGGAGAATGGTGAGCAGAGGGTCATGTACCACATAGGTTGCACAAGTGTTTTTGCTGTAATTGAGTAAATCTGTGTGTGGCGTTGTCTGTCCGTATTTCTGCCAAAATGTGCTGTTAGGTGCCATGCCATTTGCCCCCCTGAAATGGCGGCTGTCTGACCTGTAAGGAGGGACAAGGGGAAATGAGGTAACTGCGCTGGCATTGTGCAGCGTTGCGGTAGGCGGTCGAAGACCGCCGTGCAATTTGGTATTGGCTATCATTGGACCCTATGGGTTCCAGGAGCCAATGACTATGTACGCCGGCGGTGACGGTATGCACTGCTGCGGATGTGACTGCCATTTTCTATCTGTTCACTCACTTGATACCTGACCTTCAACAGGAGAGGACCTACACTGCAAGTGCTGCTGTGACCTGTGTCTGGAAGCAACAATGGCTCGAGTGTCTGGGGAAAGGTCACCTGCCTTCACTTCGGAGGAGTTCGAGAGACTAGTGGATGGGGTCCTACCCCAGTACACACTACTCTACGGTCCTCCAGACAAACAGGTGAGTGCACTGTGAGCATGATGCGTGGGCCATGAATGCATGGAGTTGTGTGGATGGAAGATACATGTGGGGGGGCTGAGGCCTGTATGTCAGGATGGTGAGTGTATGTGCATCAGGGCATGGGTGGGAACTGGTGGGCAATGACTATGACGGTCCGGATGGGAGAGTAATTTTCTCTCATCCTGTACCTTTCCTCTAGGTCAGCGCCCACCAGAAGAAGGGTATTTGGTGTGCCATCGCCAAGAAAGTGCGGACTCCGGGGGTCTATCATAGAGGGAGCACCCACTGCCGCAAGGGATGGGAGGACCTGCACTGCTGGCTCAAGAAGACGGCGGAGGCCCAGCTGGGGATGGCCTCCCAACGTGCAAGGGGTGCACGTCGCACCATGACCCCCCTGATGTTCCGGATCCTGGCGGTGGCATATCCGGAGTTGGATGGGCACTTGAGGGCATCACAGCAGCCACAAGGGGGTGAGTACAGTCTCATTCAGCTGACTCCGCATACTTTACAATGTCTCTGGGTGGGGGATGTGGGATGTGGGTTCCCCTAGGCCAGGGCGAACTTAGTAGGGTAGGTCCCTTGTTAGGCAGGCTCTGAGGCACTCCAACCCCAATAGTGGTAGTGGGCATCTATAACTAGTCAAGCTCCTGTGGGTTCCAGGTGTGCAGCAAATGGTGTTAGGCATAGTCCCCCATGGGTAGGTGATTTTACTACTAACTGCTAGTGAATAGGGCTGCTCCCTGTGGTGTTGCTGGCATTGACCATGTGTCTCCTCTGTCTTTCCCCCTCTTCTTGTTTTGTCACCCTGTCCTTGTGTGCATTAGCATCATCTGGCAGAGGAGCAGAGGCACCAGAGACGGAGGGAGCTGCATCCCACATGGCCCAGGAGGGTGAATCCACCGATGGTGAGGGCAACAGTGGGATGGAGAGCGAGGGGAGCTCCACAACGGGGACAGGAGCGGACACTAGCGACAGTGACTCCTCCTCTGATGGGAGCTCCCTTGCGGTGGCGGGCACCTCTTGGCCCTCCACAACAACAGGTACAGCCACCATGCCCCTACCAGCACCGCCCTCCCAGCAGCCCCTCAGCATTTTTTCTGTGTCCGCTCATCCAGGAGGGTGGGCATCTCCTTCGCCCCAGGCACCTCCGGCCCTACCCCAGTCAGCCCTGCTGCCTTCAGTGAGGAGGCTACTGACCTCCTGAGATCTCTCACTGTTGGACAGTCAACCATTCTGAATGCCATCCAGGGTGTCGAGAGGCATTTGGGGCAAACAAATGCATACCTGGAGGGCATTCATTCTGGTGTGGCGGCCCAACAGAGAGCATTTCAGGCTCTGGCCTCAGCACTGATGGCAGCCATTGTTCCTATGTCCAGCCTCCCCCCTCCAACTTCCACTACCCAGACCCAATCCCCTCTACCTCAGCCTATACCAAGCACACCTTCAGACCAGCATGCACACACATGAACACACAAAAGTGGGTCAGGCAAACATAATCACCACACATCACACAGGCACCCACACAAGCACCATACCCATGCAGACACACCAACATCCACTGCCTCCACTGTGTCCCCATCCTCCACGTCCTCCACCTCCCTCCCAGTCTCATCTCCACTCACACCTGCATGCACTACATCGTTAGCCACTAACTCCATCACCAGCACGCCCATCACTACACACCGCTCACGTGCAATCACCACCCCCACTACCATTCACACGTCCCCTGTGTCCTTTCCCATTGTGTCTGTGATCCCTCTTCCCAAAGTAGCCAAACGCAGGCACACACCCACTCAACAGCAATCCACCTCACAATAGTCTCCAACCCATGCACCTTCACCCAAACTCAGCAGACGTACACCTCCTGCAACCACTACCTCTTCCTCCACTCCCAAACCCCCTCCATCTTCCCGTCCCAGTGTGTCAAAAGAAAATTACCTAGCTAACCTGGAGCTCTTCCCTACACCTCCCCCCGTCCTTCTCCTAGGGCCAGGATGTCTCGATCCCAGCCCAGCACCTCAGCCACCAAATCTGCATCCGCTGTGGTCCCTGCTACTCCAGTATGGTCAAAGTGGGAACCCGTCAGAGCTGCCAGTGTGCCATCCTATTCCACCACCTGCAAGGCTCAAAAAGGGACCTGCTTCAAGCAAGGGACAGTCACACCACCCATCCAGCAAGGCCTTGCACAAACACAGAGTGTACAGTGCCAAGGTCCCTGCAGCAGCTGTCAAGATGGGGAAGGGCCACAAACCAAAGGGCACATCACCTCTAGGAACGATTTCACCTGGGGACTGGCTGGTGACCACCAAATCATCGGGGATGACAGCCACATGCACCCCAGTCACCACCGCCGATCCGACCGCCACCTGCATCACCACCTGCACCGTCACCTGCACCGCCGCTGCCACAACGTCAGGCTGCAGCATCCTCCCCAAGGATCAGCCATCCGAGGCTGCCGGAGATGCTATGGTGGACCCATCCACCCCAACAGTCACTTGCACCACGTCCAGCACTGGCAGCATCTCCGCCGCAGCCACCGCCGCCTGCACCACCATCAGCACCGCCATGTGCACAGCCGATGTCACTCTGTCAGACATCAGCCCCATCCCCAGTGTGCAGCCGCCAGAGTCTGCAGGTGACGTCCTGGACCCTTGACACGCCACTTGAGACACCACCTCCAGCACTGACACAAACCAGCAATTGGCAGCCTAAGTCGCTGCAGGATGGAGTGTGGGTCTGCCTCCATGGAGTATCATGCTACCTCTTCCGGGTACATTGCGTGGCTGTGACACGCAGGTGAGACAAAGTCAACATGCCACACCCCAGGTGCAGCATCACTGGGCACAAAGCCCCCTCCAAAACCAGTGGAGAAAAACATCCACTAACACAGTCCTTGGCAGGATGAAGCACTCTGGGTACAAAGCCCCCTCCAGAACCAGTGGAGAAAAACATCCACTAACACAGTCTTTGGCATGATGAAGCACTCTGGGCACAAAGCCTCATCCAGAACCAGTGGAGAAAAACATCCACTCACACAGTCCTTGGCAGGATGAAGCACTCTGGGTACAAAGCCCCCTCCAGAAGCAGTGGAACATGCCTCCGACTTGAGAGACTGTGGCTTTGAACTCCCCAGGAGCAAGCAGTGGGCAACCCACCCACTTTAGAGACTTGAGCGACTGTGGCTTTGCACTCCCCAGGACCAAGCAGTGGGCAACCCACCCACTTGAGAGACCTGAAAGACTGTGGCTTTGCACTCCCCAGGAGCAAGCAGTGGGCATGGAGCCCCCTTGAGGAGCAGTGGCATCATACCATCATCCGGCTGAGGTGCCCCCTCTCCCCTTCCCTATGAGATGCCTGGTTTTTTTCGACCTGATGCCCCTGCAGTGTTCTCTCCATTTTGAGGCAAGTGTCATGTGTGGGCTTTGCCCATGGTTTTTGGGACCACTGGTCCACGGACATTTCATGGGACAGTGTACAGACTTGTGTACTTGTGGAAATATTTGTGTATACTGATTATTTACTGTTCTCTTGGGCTATCTGATTGTTCGAATATTACACCAGTTAAACTCATTTAGTTTGGTCCTTGCATTCTTCCAGGGGGTGACGGGGTGTATCTGTGATGTTATTGGATATGTGTGTGTGTGTGTGTGTGTTGTTGGGGTGGGGGTGTTGCGTTTTGCGTGTGTGTGTCACTCTCTTTTCCCTCCTCCTCTCCCCTGTGTGCTAGGTGCAGTACTCACCATGGGCGTCACCGCCGCCGCCTTCTTTCCACTTCGTGGTGTATTAAGAGATACAGCAACATGCACAGGACCTGTAGTTTGGGCTCCATGGCGTCCTGGTTCTTCGGTGAGTGTCCTTAGGTGAGTGGTTTCCCTTCCAAAGACTGTTTCCGCCGTGCTTTTGATGGTGTTGATACCGCCCCGGAAAAGCTGGCAGATTGGTGCCTTGTAATAGTGTGGGCGGTACATTGTGTTCCGCCTGTCTGTTGGCGGTGACTGCCACAGTGTTTGTTGCTACCACCGTGGCGGAGTGTTAACGTGGCTGTCTGTGTTGGCGGTTTACGCCATGGCCGTGATTCCATTTTTTGGACCGCCGGCCTGTTTGCGGTATTACCGCCGCTTTATCACCAGCCGCCAGGGTTGTAATGAGGGCCTTAATGTAAAATCCCAAAATAAGAACCAGGTGACTATTAAAGCAAAATTGTTGTTCTTTAGATGTGGATCTTTCTCTCAATTGACCAACTGCAAAGATTGCCCTGCTCTGAATATTGTTTCTAATAGATGTGGGAAGAAAGGACATTTTGCTAAATGTTGTAAGTCTTTAGTGAAATCAAGAACCAAAATTAATGAAAATGTGTGCGAGGAGGAGCATGATTTCATTTTTCAAGTTGTGAATGATGTTAACTGTGTTTCTAGCATTCATTGTTAAAGTGAATGGCATTAACATATTGACGAGGATGGACTCAGAAGCAAAACTGTCGCTTGTTTCTTAAGCCGATTTTCTCAAATATTTTTAAGGAAGAGTAATACTTCATGATCCAGATGTTACACCTTACAGCTATGGTGGAAAACCATTTGAATTGAAAGGGTATTTTGATGCTACTATTGTATTCAAAGCAAACAAGACGTTAGGAAAAATGTATGTATCTGTAGTAGGTGATACCATTTTGAGTTGGCCTCATCAAAAACTCTTGGGAATCATTTTAAATCCTAATTAAGTACCTCAGGTGCAGGTTCAAAAAATTAACAATATAAGACAGGATCTGATGAAGGAGTTTTCTGAAATTTTTAACTCCAAAGTAGGATTCATTAAGGGTTAATAGCATTGTATTTGTTTGAAGGTTGGTGCGCAGCCAATTTCTTGTAAAGTCAGAAGCATTCCTTTTAGTTTGCAGGAGAAAGTTAAATTGGAACTCAAAAGGTTACAATTGGAAGGTATCATAGCAGAGGTGGAGGCACCCCAATGGATTGCTCCAATTGTAGTAGCTACAAAACATTCTGGTGACATCAGACTGTGTTGATCTCAGGCACTTTAATAAAGCAGTAGTTGAGGACAAACTCCAATTGTCCAATATTGTGACGCCATGCTCTACCGCGGCATCCCTTTTTCGGGCTGCGGTCGGGCCGCCGCTCCGAGTATCGGAGTGCCGGCATCACCACAGGCAGCGTTTTTGTGTTCCTATTTTTGCGGTGCAGCCCTGAAAGCACATTTTGTGCTCTAGGTTGCGCCGCTGCCACAGCCTGACTCCCTGATATTTACCCTTACTAACCTCTGGGGAATATCCTCTTCCTTACTCCTTTTTTCTTCTTCTTTTCTTCCAACTTCATTTCTTTCCTTGTTCTGGTGTCCATGTTGTCTTTCTTCTTGGTGTTCTTTTTCCCAGCATGCCTTTTTCTTTTTCCTTTTCTACTGGTACTTTTTTCCTATTCTTTTCTATTTGGCCTTTCCTAATCCAAGATGGTGTTTCTCTTTCTTCTTGTTTGTCACTTACTGTTTCTTAGTATATAAGACCTTCAGTTCTTGTCTTTCTTGCCTTGTAAACACTTCCGCTTGGTGGTGATCCTCGCTCCTGTTTCTCCATGTTTTCTCCAGTTGCAGTTGCTCTTTGCTGGAGATTATTCAATTTTTTCCTTTTTTTCATTATTTCTTTTTCCTCTTTTTCAGCAGATCCTGTTTAAAGGTTTTTTCCCACATTTTGGGTTTTTTCCTCTGGGACTCCTTCTGGAGGGTAAGGTCTGCTTTGGCGTTCCCAGTCAAGCAGCATCGTGGCTACTAGAAAGGGTTGCCCCTATCTTAGTCAGTCCAGAACCAGTAGAAGACCGGGTGCTCCTTGTGTCCACCTCGATATTCCGGAGATCCACATAAGATAAAGGAATTTCTGGACTCTTTGACAGTCTTCTTTGCCTTTCGACCGTTACAATTCTCATCTGGCAAAACCAAGGTGGGTTATTTAATCAGTGCCTTATCTGGCCCCAAACTAGCTTGGGTGACCCCCTTGGTCTCTGCTGAAGATCCTGTCTTAAATAACTATCCTGCTTTTTTAAAACTATTCAAGCAGATGTTCGAGTGACCCGGGTTGGAGGCAGCTGCTGAAGAAGCATTATGTGATATACAGCAAGGTAATCAGGAGGTCTTGTAATATATAACCTACTTCAAACAGTTGGCAGCTGCAACCACTTGGGTAGAACGCACTTTTGTAACCCAGTTTTGCTGTGGACTTTGAGAAGACATAAAGGATGAGTTGGTACATTTCACTCAAGCTAGATCTCTGAAAGAACTGATGGATCAAGCAATGAATATAGACTATAGATTGCGGGAACATAAGATGGAAAAATGAAAGACTTGATTACCGTACCAGCCTGGAGTACTCCGTACTACAAGCCGACGTTCTGACGAAGTCCATCTTGAAGCACCTAGCTCTACAGAGGAAGAACCCACGCAGATTGATCTAGTCCGTGGTCCTTTATCCGACTCAGAAAAGGAGGACAGACAACAAAAGGGTCTTTATCTATATTGTGGCAAAGCTGGTCATCTGATACAAAGTTGTCCTGTCCATCCCGCCAGGCCTCCGGGAAAGCCAACTCCTTCCCCCTGTGAGGAGGAAGGGGACAGGAGGAGAAGCGGTACCTTCAATATGTTCCTCCAGAGAGAATTTTTCCACCTTGTTTATATTACCCGTCACGTTACAATGTTCACAAGGTCAGGAAGAGAAGCTTTTTGCTCTATTGGATTGTGGAGCCAGTGGTATATATTTGGATGAGGTGATTTCACTTTAATTATTTATCAGCTTAAGAACACAACCCAAACCCTTGTCACAAGTATCGGTTAAGATACAACAGAGTAGTCCTGGTTGAAAACTCGGAGATTGCACAGAGGATAATGCATTTTTTATATCATTAAACTCCTCCTGACACTCTTCCGAGCAATTAAATTCCACCCCTTTTTTGAGCAACTCCCTGATGGAAAAAGTACTTTAAAGGGGCTGTCAAAGTTGATGATGGTCTCATTTGGAATATGAATAGAGTTGTGAAACTAAATTGAAGTTTTGGATCTTATGCAATGTTGTATATTTTTCTTAATCGTATTATATGTTTTTTAAATTTGGTTTAACCCCTAGAGTGCCGGTGTTGGCCACTGGCCGACATCCACATTAACTCCCTAGTGCGGTCACGACGGGTGGCCGACACCAGGGAGGGGGTTAAAAAATCCTCTGGTGCGTTGCACCCGAGGATTTTCTTTTTCCATACACACCCCGGGAGACCCAGAAGATCTTCCATGTCTCCCCACCCCCTTTGTGACATCAGCGCTCCGCGAGGGAAGGACTTGTTTGAAAGGGGAGACTCTCCCCTTTCAAATGAGGCGTTCCTAAACAGGTTTCCTGCCCTCAATTGCAGCACAGCTGCCAGGAAACCCCAATAGACACCAAGGATTTCCCTTGGGGGGTCGACCTCCTCGGCAAAAAAGGTAGGTGTCCCCTGGCCTGATCGCACCCCCCCCCCCCCAGTGGCTAAATTAAAAAAAAAAAAAAAAGAAAGGAAATTGACAGGGGGTAATAATTTTTTTTAGTAGTTGTATGGTTGCCCCCCAAGGAAACCATACAAAAAAATATATAGATATATATATATATATATATATATATATATATATATATATATATATATATATATATATATACATATATATAGATATATCTATTTCTGTAGATAGATATATCTATCTTTGTAGACAGATATATCTATATACATATATATATATATATATATATATATATATATACTGTATATATGTATATATATATATATATATATCACTTTTAGCAATGCATGTGTGGTCGGCCCCCAAGTAAACCAGATCCACATATAAAAGTGATACATATATATATATATATATATATATATATACATATATATATATGTATTTGCCACCAGTTGTCTTGCAGTTGCAGCTTGCGTCTTCAAAGCAATGCACATACTTCAACTGACGGGTTTCAATTGTAGCTTTTAGGCAGCAATAAAAAAGTCAAGTAAGTCTTGTGATTATGTTTCTGTTACAAAAGGATCAGAATTTTGTCTAGTGGCAGTTTTGATGCCATAAAGAAGCGTGGAAGGTTTATGTGCCTACCTGAAGGAGCAAATATGTATTTTATGTAAATAGTAAAGTCAGCCATTACCTGCGGTATAGTACAAATGAAATGTATGTGTAGGGGGCAGCTATGAAGAGATGAAGGGCACTTTTGCTGGGTGGTAGTGAGGGAATCCGGGGAAAAGGACAGGGGAGTGGGAGCACCAATAATGATTGTTGGACTGGGCGGGAGAGGTGCTAAAGACTGTGACAATTGGTATGTGACAAGGTGTTTTTTGAGTGTCTTGAAAGAACATGCTGATTAAGGGAAAAAGCGAAGGTAAGGTGACCTCTACTGTTGCATGTATCACAAACACACACACACGCCAGCAATTTTGTGACTGTCTACGTAGGCTAGTGTTTTAGAGCAACAGTTTAGCCAGTAGCAGAGATGGCATCTCCTTGGATGACTGCTGCTGAAGCCCTCACTCGGGTTATAGAGGACAGATCTGACATAGGATCAGAGACTGAGTCAGCAGATACTGAGACAGCATCTGAGGGATAGGACAATGGTGCAGACTCTGGGAGTGATCTGTCAGTCAGAGGAGTCCCATTCAATAACTCTTCCAGTAATTATGAGGGAGGTGATGAGGACAGTCCTGCTGTTGCTTCGCAAGCACAGTCTGTGCAACAGGACTATAGCGGGTCAACCCAACCCAGAGAGCAGGTGCATGCGGTGGCAATCACAGAGAGGGAATGCTCTCTTGGGAGCTCCCCAATTTAGTTCAGCCGCAAATTCCACTGCCCAAATCATATTGTGGAGACATCAAAATTATCTACCACAAAACAAACTGGTTTTGTAAGGCAGACACCTGTGTTTTTGGTCCTGGGCTCGGCGGCCATATAGGGAAACATACTAAACCCAGACATTTCTGGAAACTAGATATCCGGGGGTGTGACTTTTGTGGATTCCCCAAAGTTTTCTTACCCAGAATATCCTGCAAAGCTGAAATGTTGAATAAAAACTATATTTCTATCACACAAACTAGAGAAATATGCTGGGATCCACAAAATTACTACCACCCAGTGTTTCCCCACCTGTCCTGATAAAAACACTACCCAACTTGAGTGCCTTTACCTAGTGCCTGTGTCAGGAATGGATCACCCCAAGGTCAACAGCTGCCCTCATGTAAGGACCATCATTGACCATTATGTGATCTATTCCTGTCACGGGCACTAGGCCTACTCACACAAGTGAGGTACCATTTTTATAGGGAGACTTGGGGGAATGCTGGGTGGAAGGAAGTTCGTGGCTCCTCTCAGATTCCAAAACGTTCTATCACCGAAATGTGAGGAAAAAGTGTTTTTTTGGCCAAATGTTGAGGTTTGCAAAGGATTCTGGGTAACAGAATGTGGTGAGAGCCCCACAAGTCACCCCATATTGGATTTCCCTAGGTGTCTAGTATTTGAAATGGTGCAGGTTTGGTAGGTTTTCCTAGGTGCCAGCTGGGCTAGAGGCCAAAATCTCCAGCTAGCACTTTCCAAAAAACAGGTCTGTTTTCTTTAGGAGAATGTGATGTGTCCACATTGTGTTTTGGGGCATTTCCTGTTGTGGGCACTAGGCCTACCCACACAAGTAAAGTACCATTTTCATCGGGAGACTTGGGGAAATGCTTGGTGGAAGGAAATTTGTGGCTCCTCTCAGATTCCAGAACTTTCTGTCACCGAAATGTGAGGAAAAAGTGTTTCTTTGGCCAAATTTTGAGGTTTGCAAAGGATTCTGGGTAACAGACCCTGGTGAGAGCCCCACAAACCACCCCATCTTGGATTCCCCTAGGTGTCTTGTTTTAAAAAATGCACAGGTTTGGTAGGTTTTCTTAGGTGTCGGTGGAGCTAGAGGCCAAAATCCACAGCTAGGCACTTTGCAAAAAACAGGTCTGTTTTCTTTGGGAAAATTTGATGTGTCCACATTGGGTTTTGGGGCATTTCCTGTCACAGGCGCTAGGCCTACCCTCACAAGTGAGGTACCATTTTTATGGGAAGACTTGGGGAAATGCTGGGTGGAAGGACATTTGTGGCTCCTCTCAGATTCCAGAACTTTCTGTCACCGAAATATGAGGAAAAAGTGTTTTTTGGGCCAGATTTTGAGGTTTGCAAAGGATTCTGGGTAACAGAACCTGGTGAGAACCCCACAATTCACCCCATATTGGATTTCCCTAGGTGTTTAGTATTTAAAATGGTGCAGGTTTGGTAGGTTTTCCTAGGTGCCAGCTGGGCTAGAGGCCAAAATCCTCAGCTAGCACTTTCCAAAAAACAGGTCTGTTTTCTTTAGGAGAATGTGATGTGTCCACATTGTGTTTTGGGGCATTTCCTCTCGTGGGTACTAGGCCTACCCACACAAGTGAGGTACCATTTTCATCGGGAGACTTGGGGAAACGCTTGGTGGAAGGAAATTTGTGGCTCCTCTCAGATTCCAGAACTTTCTGTCACCGAAATGTGAGGAAAAAGTGTTTCTTTGGCCAAATTTTGAGGTTTGCAAAGGATTCTGGGAAACAGACCCTGGTGAGAGCCCCACAAACCACCCCATCTTGGATTCCCTAGGTGTCTTGTTTTAAAAAATGCCCAGGTTTGGTAGGTTTCCTTAGGTGCCGGCTGAGCTAGAGACCAAAATCCACAGCTAGGCACTTCCCAAAAAACAGCTCTGTTTTCTTTGGGAAAATGTGATGTGTCCATGTTGTGTTTTGGGGGATTTCCTGTCACGGGCGCTAGGCCTACCCACACAAGTGAAGTACCAATTTTATCGGGAGACTTGGGGGAAGGCTGTGTGGAAGGAAATTTGTGGCTCCTCTCAGATTCTAGAACTCTCTGTCACATAAATGCGAGGAAAATGTTTTTTCGGGGGCCAAATTTTGAGGTTTGCAAAGGATTCTGGGTAACAGAACCTGGTGATAGCCCCACAAGTCACCCCATATTGGATTCCCCTAGGTGTCTAGTTTTAAAAAATGTACAGGTTTGGTACGTTTCCCTTGTTGATGGCTGAGCTAGAGGCAAAATCTACAGCTAGGCACTTTGCAAAAAACACGTCAGATTTCAATGTAAAAATGTAATGTGTCCATGTTGCGTTTACTATCCAGATCATTAGGCCTACCCATGCAAGTGAGGTACCATTTTCATCGGGAGACTTGGGGGGACACAGAATAGCAAAACAATTGTTATTTCCCCTTCTGTACATTTTTTCCTTCCCACTCTAAGACAGTGTGTAAAAAAGACATCTATTTGAGAAAATGCCTGTAATTCACATGCTAGTATGGGCACCCCAGAATTCAGAGATGTGCAAATAACCACTGTTTCTCAACACCTTATCTTATTCCCATTTTGGAAATACAAAGATTGTCTTGATACCTATTTTTCACTCTTTATATTTCAGCAAATGAATTGCTGAATACCCGGTATAGAATGAAAACCCATTGTAAGGTACAGCTCATTTATTGGCTCCGGGTACCTAGGGATCTTGATGAACCTACAAGCCCTATATATCCCTGCAACCAGAAGTGTCCATCAGACGTAACCGTGTATTGCTTTCAAAAATCTAACATGGCAGGAAAAAGTTACAGAGTAAAACGTGGAGAAAAATTTATTTTTTTTCAGCTCAATTTCAATATTTATTTTATTTCAGCTGTTATTTTCTGTAGGAAAACCTTGTAGGACCTACACAAATGACCCCTTGCTGAATTCAGAATGTTGTCTTCTTTTCAGAAATGTTTAGCTTTTTTGGGATCCAGCATTGGTTTCACAACCATTCCTGTCACTAACTGGAAGGAGGCTGAAAGCACAAAAAATAGTAAAAATGGGGTATGTCCCAGTTTAATACCAAAATCGTGTTGAAAAATGTGGTTTTCTGATTCAAGTCTGCCTGTTCCTGAAAGCTTGGAAGATGGTGATTTTAGCACCGCAAACCCTTTGTTGATGCCATTTACAGGGAAAAAACAACAAGCCTTGTTCAGCAGCCCTTTTTTCCCCATTTTAAAAAAAATAAAAAATGTTGCTGTATTTTGGCTAATGTCTTGGTCTCCTCCAGGGGAACCCACAAACTCTGGGTACCTTTAGAATCCCCAGGATGTTAGTAAAAAGGATGCAAATTTGGTGTGGATAGCTTATGTGGACAAAAAGTTATGAAGGCCTAAGCGCAAACTACCCCAAATAGCCAAAAAAGGGCTCTGCATGGGGGGGAGGGAAGGCCCAGCAGCTAAGTGGTTAGGGGGGGGGGAGTTGTGTAGTATTGTTTATTGAAAATGTGTATTCTTTCCTTTTATGTTATTTTCATTTTGTATTTATGTATTATTTGGTATGTTCCTATCATCCCTTTTCTGTTACACTATTTTACTGAGCAATGGAGTAATTCTAGAAGAAAATGTGGAGAGGACAGGAGGATTTACAGGAAGCTGGATGCCATGAAGTGGATGGAGATTCCTTATGTGAAGATGAATCAGAATAAATACTTCTATATATTTCAATAATCACCCTGGCTCCTTGGTTCCTGTGTTCTACATACCCTACACTACAGGGTGACATACCTATATTGTATGCAGAGCTAGCGGGCATGGCACTCTGGGTGAGTGCCATGTCGAGTTTGCAACTTTGGATTCACCTTGTTATGCACTTGCAATGGCAATCTGCATGAGGCTGGTGTGGGGCCTCTCAGAGTGGCACAATTGCTGCTACATCTCTTAGGGTCCCTCTTCAGTACCCAAGTCCTAGGTACCAGGTTCCATTTACCAGGGATTTACAAAGGTGGCAGAAGTGGCAAACATAGCACAGTTTTGGGGAAAGGGATCTGGCCCTGGGAACGTGTTTAGCAGGAGCCCAGGGCACTTACAGTTTTAAACCACATCATTTTCCAGGCAAAAGGAGTGGGTCTACCATGTTGAAAGAGGCCCTTTATCACAGTGCATGAGTGTCTGAGTGGCCTGTGAGTGGGTGTGTCAGTGTCTGAGTGGGCCTGCAAGCGCATACAACTAGCTGAGTGGGTCTTTGACTGGGTGCATGAGGGTCTGAGTGGGTCTGTGAGTGGGTGCATGAGTCTCTGAGTGGGTCTGTGAGTGGGCCATGAATTTCTGAGTGGGTGTGTGAGTGGGTGCATAAGGGTACGATTTGGTCTGTAAGTGGATGCATGAGTGCTGATTGATTTAATTTATCGTTTCAGTTAATTAAAACCATAACAGTAATGCATCTTGCATATTCGTTCAATACATTATACTACAATTAAAATACAATTACAAAGTAAACATCTTGAAAATAAAAAGGTTTTCTAGTTATTACCATCACTCCAATAGGGCAGAATGTGCGCGGCTAATTTTCTTTTTAACCCCTTCGCTGCCAGGCCTTTTCCCCCTCCTGTGCCAGGCCTTTTTTTGGCTATTTTGGGCAGTTTGCGCTTAGGCCCTCATAACTTTTTGACCACATAAGCTAGCCAAGCCAAATTTGCGTCCTTTTTTTCCAACATCCTAGGAATTCTAGAGGTACCCAGACTTTGTGGGTTCCCCTGAAGGAGGCCAAGAAATTAGCCAAAATACAGTGAAAATATCGTTTTTTTCAAAAAAATGGGAAAAAGTGGCTGCAGAAGAAGGCTTGTGGTTCTTTCCCTGCAATGTCAGATTTTTGAAAGCAATATACAGTTACGTCTGCTGGACTCCTCTGGCTGCGGGGATATATATAGGGCTTGTAGGTTCATCAAGAACCCTAGGTACCCAGAGCCAATAAATGAGCTGCACCCTGCAGTGAGTTTTCATTCTATACCGGGTATACAGCAATTCATTTTCTGAAATATAAAGAGTGAAAAATAGCTATCAAGAAAACCTTTGTATTTCCAAAAAGGGCACAAGATAAGGTGATGAGGAGCAGTGGTTATTTGCACATCTCTGAATTCCGGGGTGAACATACTAGCATGTGAATTACAGGGCATTTCTCAAATAGATGTCTTTTTTACACACTTTCTTATATTTGGAAGGAAAAAATGTAGAGAAAGACAAGGGGCAATAACACTTGTTTTGCTAATCTATGTTCCCCCAAGTCTCCCGATAAAAATGATACCTCACTTGTGTGGGTAGGCCTAGCGCCCGCGACAGGAAATGCCCCAAAACGCAATGTGGACACATCCCATTTTTTTTTCAAGAAAACAGAGGTGTTTTTGCAAAGTGACTACCTGTAGATTTTGGCCTCTAGCTCAGCCGGCACCTAGGGAAACCTACCAAACCTGTGCATTTTTTAAAACTAGAGACCTAGGGGAATCCAAGATGGGGTGACTTGTGGGGCTCTGACCAGGTTCTGTTACCCAGAATCCTTTGCAAACCTCATAATTTGGCTAAAAAAACACATTTTCCTCACATTATGGTGATAGAAAGTTCTGGAATCTGAGAGGAGCCACAAATTTCCTTCCACCCAGCGTTCCCCCAAGTCTCCCGATGAAAATGATACCTCACTTGTGTGGGTAGGCCCAGCGCCCGCGACAGGATATGCCCCAAAACACAACGTGGACACATCCCATTCTTTCACAGAAAACAGAGCTGTGTTTTGCAAAGTGCCTACCTGTAGATTTTGGCCTCTAGCTCACCCGGCACCTAGGGAAACCTACCAAACCTGTGCATTATTGAAAACTAGAGACCTAGGGGAATCCAAGATGGGGTGACTTGTGGTGCTCTGACCAGGTTCTGTTACCCAGAATCCTTTGCAAACCTCAAAATTTGGCTAAAAAAACACATTTTCCTCACATTGTGGTGACAGAAAGTTCTGGAATCTGAGAGGAGCCACAAATTTCCTTCCACCCAGCGTTCCCCCAAGTCTCCCGATAAAAATGGTACCTGACTTGTGTGGGTAGGCCTAGCGCCCGCAACTGGATATGCCCGAAAACACAACGTGGACACATCCCATTCTTTCACAGAAAAAAGAGCTGTTTTTTGCAAAGTGCCTACCTGTAGATTTTGGCATCTAGCTCAGCCGGCACCTAGGGAAACCTACCAAACCTGTGCATTTTTGAAAACTAGAGACCTAGGGGAATCCAAGATGGGATGACTTGTGGGGCTCTGACCAGGTTCGGTTACCCAGAATGCTTTGCAAACCTCAAGATTTGGCTAAAAAAAACACATTTTCCTCACATTATGGTGACAGAAAGTTCTGGAATCTGAGAGGAGCCACAAATTCCTTTCACACAGCGTTCCCCCAAGTCTCCCGATAAAAATGGTACCTCACTTGTGTGGGTAGGCCTAGCGCCCGCGACAGGATATGCCCCAAAACACAACGTGGACACATCCCATTCTTTCACAGAAAACAGAGCTGCTTTTGCAAAGTGCCTACCTGTGGATTTTGGCCTCTAGCTCAACCGGCAACTAGGAAGCCTACCAAACCTGTGTATTTTTGAAAACTAGAGATCTAGAGGAATCCAAGATGGGGTGACTTGTGGGGCTCTGACCAGGTTCTGTTACCCAGAATCCATTGCAAACCTCAAAATTTGGCTAAAAAAACACATTTTCCTCACATTATGGTGATAGAAAGTTCTGGAATCTGAGAGGAGACACAAATTTCCTTCCACCCAGTGTTCCCCCAAGTCTCCCAATACAAATGGCACCTCACTTGTGTGGGTAGGCCTAGCGCCCGCGACAGGATATGCCCCAAAACACAACGTGGACACATCCCATTCTTTCACAGAAAACAGAGCTGTTTTTTGCAAAGTGCCTACCTGTAGATTTTGGCCTCTAGCTCAACCGGCACCTAGGGAAACCTACCAAACCTGTACATTTTTGAAAACTAGAGACCTAGGGGAATCCAAGATGGGGTGACTTGTGGGGCTCCGACCAGGTTCTGTTACCCAGAATCCTTTGCAAACCTAAAAATTTGGCTAAAAAAACAAATTTTCCTCACATTGTGGTGACAGAAAGTTCTGGAATCTGAGAGGAGCGACAAATTTCCTTCCAACCAGCGTTCCGCCAAGTCTCCAGATAAAAATGGTACCTCACTTGTGTGGGTAGGCCTAGCGCCTGCAACAGGATATGCCCCAAAACACAACGTCGACACATCCCATTCTTTCACAGAAAACAGAGGTGTTTTTTGCAAAGTGCCTACCTGTAGATTTTGGCCTCTAGCTCAGCCCGCACCTAGGGAAACCTACCAAACCTGTGCATTATTAAAAACTAGAGACCTAGGGGAATCCAAGATGGGGTGACTTGTGGGGCTCTGACCAGGTTCTGTTACCCAGAATCCTTTGCAAACCTCAAAATTTGGCTAAAAAAACACATTTTCCTCACATTGTGGTGACAGAAAGTTCTGGAATCTGAGAGGAGCCACAAATTTCCTTCCACCCAGCGTTCCCCCAAGTCTCCCGATAAAAATGGTACCTGACTTGTGTGGGTAGGCCTAGTGCCCGCGACAGGAAACGCCCCAAAACGCAACGTGGACACATCACATTTTTTCACAGAAAACAGAGCTGTTTTTTGCAAAGTGCCTACCTGTAGATTTTGGGCTCTAGCTCAGCCGGCACCTAGGGAAACCTACCAAACCTGTGCATTGTTGAAAACTAGAGACCTAGGGGAATCCAAGATGGGGTGACTTGTGGGGCTCTGACCAGGTTCTGTTACCCAGAATCCTTTGCAAACCTCAAACTTTTGCTAAAAAAAACACATTTTCATCAAATTTTGGTGACAGAAAGTCCTGGAATCTGAGAGGAGCCACAAATTTCCTTCCACCCAGCGTTCCCCCAAGTCTCCCGATGAAAATGATACCTCACTTGTGTGGGTAGGCCCAGCGCCCGCGACAGGATATGCCCCAAAACACAACGTGGACACATCCCATTCTTTCACAGAAAACAGAGCTGTGTTTTGCAAAGTGCCTACCTGTAGATTTTGGCCTCTAGCTCACCCGGCACCTAGGGAAACCTACCAAACCTGTGCATTATTGAAAACTAGAGACCTAGGGGAATCCAAGATGGGGTGACTTGTGGTGCTCTGACCAGGTTCTGTTACCCAGAATCCTTTGCAAACCTCAAAATTTGGCTAAAAAAACACATTTTCCTCACATTGTGGTGACAGAAAGTTCTGGAATCTGAGAGGAGCCACAAATTTCCTTCCACCCAGCGTTCCCCCAAGTCTCCCGATAAAAATGGTACCTGACTTGTGTGGGTAGGCCTAGCGCCCGCAACTGGATATGCCCGAAAACACAACGTGGACACATCCCATTCTTTCACAGAAAAAAGAGCTGTTTTTTGCAAAGTGCCTACCTGTAGATTTTGGCATCTAGCTCAGCCGGCACCTAGGGAAACCTACCAAACCTGTGCATTTTTGAAAACTAGAGACCTAGGGGAATCCAAGATGGGATGACTTGTGGGGCTCTGACCAGGTTCGGTTACCCAGAATGCTTTGCAAACCTCAAGATTTGGCTAAAAAAACACATTTTCCTCACATTATGGTGACAGAAAGTTCTGGAATCTGAGAGGAGCCACAAATTCCTTTCACACAGCGTTCCCCCAAGTCTCCCGATAAAAATGGTACCTCACTTGTGTGGGTAGGCCTAGCGCCCGCGACAGGATATGCCCCAAAACACAACGTGGACACATCCCATTCTTTCACAGAAAACAGAGCTGCTTTTGCAAAGTGCCTACCTGTGGATTTTGGCCTCTAGCTCAACCGGCAACTAGGAAGCCTACCAAACCTGTGTATTTTTGAAAACTAGAGATCTAGAGGAATCCAAGATGGGGTGACTTGTGGGGCTCTGACCAGGTTCTGTTACCCAGAATCCATTGCAAACCTCAAAATTTGGCTAAAAAAACACATTTTCCTCACATTATGGTGATAGAAAGTTCTGGAATCTGAGAGGAGACACAAATTTCCTTCCACCCAGTGTTCCCCCAAGTCTCCCAATACAAATGGCACCTCACTTGTGTGGGTAGGCCTAGCGCCCGCGACAGGATATGCCCCAAAACACAACGTGGACACATCCCATTCTTTCACAGAAAACAGAGCTGTTTTTTGCAAAGTGCCTACCTGTAGATTTTGGCCTCTAGCTCAACCGGCACCTAGGGAAACCTACCAAACCTGTACATTTTTGAAAACTAGAGACCTAGGGGAATCCAAGATGGGGTGACTTGTGGGGCTCCGACCAGGTTCTGTTACCCAGAATCCTTTGCAAACCTAAAAATTTGGCTAAAAAAACAAATTTTCCTCACATTGTGGTGACAGAAAGTTCTGGAATCTGAGAGGAGCGACAAATTTCCTTCCAACCAGCGTTCCGCCAAGTCTCCAGATAAAAATGGTACCTCACTTGTGTGGGTAGGCCTAGCGCCTGCAACAGGATATGCCCCAAAACACAACGTCGACACATCCCATTCTTTCACAGAAAACAGAGGTGTTTTTTGCAAAGTGCCTACCTGTAGATTTTGGCCTCTAGCTCAGCCCGCACCTAGGGAAACCTACCAAACCTGTGCATTATTAAAAACTAGAGACCTAGGGGAATCCAAGATGGGGTGACTTGTGGGGCTCTGACCAGGTTCTGTTACCCAGAATCCTTTGCAAACCTCAAAATTTGGCTAAAAAAACACATTTTCCTCACATTGTGGTGACAGAAAGTTCTGGAATCTGAGAGGAGCCACAAATTTCCTTCCACCCAGCGTTCCCCCAAGTCTCCCGATAAAAATGGTACCTGACTTGTGTGGGTAGGCCTAGTGCCCGCGACAGGAAACGCCCCAAAACGCAACGTGGACACATCACATTTTTTCACAGAAAACAGAGCTGTTTTTTGCAAAGTGCCTACCTGTAGATTTTGGGCTCTAGCTCAGCCGGCACCTAGGGAAACCTACCAAACCTGTGCATTGTTGAAAACTAGAGACCTAGGGGAATCCAAGATGGGGTGACTTGTGGGGCTCTGACCAGGTTCTGTTACCCAGAATCCTTTGCAAACCTCAAACTTTTGCTAAAAAAAACACATTTTCATCAAATTTTGGTGACAGAAAGTCCTGGAATCTGAGAGGAGCCACAAATTTCCTTCCACCCAGCGTTCCCCCAAGTCTCCCGATAAAAATGATACCTCACTTGTGTGGGTAGGCCTAGCGCCCGCGACAGGAAATGCCCCAAAACGCAACGTGGACACATCCCATTTTTTTAAAAGAAAACAGAGGTGTTTTTGCAAAGTGACTACCTGTAGATTTTGGCCTCTAGCTCAACCGGCACTTAGGGAAACCTACCAAACCTGTACATTTTTGAAAACTAGAGACCTAGGGGAATCCAAGATGGGGTGACTTGTGGGGCTCCGACCAGGTTCTGTTACCCAGAATCCTTTGCAAACCTAAAAATTTGGCTAAAAAAACAAATTTTCCTCACATTGTGGTGACAGAAAGTTCTGGAATCTGAGAGGAGCCACAAATTTCCTTCCAACCAGCGTTCCTCCAAGTCTCCAGATAAAAATGGTACCTCACTTGTGTGGGTAGGCCTAGCGCCTGCAACAGGATATGCCCCAAAACACAACGTCGACACATCCCATTCTTTCACAGAAAACAGAGGTGTTTTTTGCAAAGTGCCTACCTGTAGATTTTGGCCTCTAGCTCAGCCGGCACCTAGGGAAACCTACCAAACCTGTGCATTATTGAAAACTAGAGACCTAGGGGAATCCAAGATGAGGTTACTTGTGGGGCTCTGACCAGGTTCTGTTACCCAGAATCCTTTGCAAACCTCAAAATTTGGCTAACAAAACACATTTTCCTCACATTGTGGTGACAGAAAGTTCTGGAATCTGAGAGGAGCCACAAATTTCATTCCACCCAGCGTTCCCCCAAGTCTCCCGATAAAAATGGTACCTGACTTGTGTGGGTAGGCCTAGCGCCCGCGACAGGAAACGCCCCAAAACGCAACGTGGACACATCACATTTTTTCACAGAAAACAGAGCTGTTTTTTGCAAAGTGCCTACCTGTAGATTTTGGGCTCTAGCTCAGCCGGCACCTAGGGAAACCTACCAAACCTGTGCATTGTTGAAAACTAGAGACCTAGGGGAATCCAAGATGGGGTGACTTGTGGGGCTCTGACCAGGTTCTGTTACCCAGAATCCTTTGCAAACCTCAAACTTTTGCTAAAAAAAACACATTTTCATCAAATTTTGGTGACAGAAAGTCCTGGAATCTGAGAGGAGCCACAAATTCCCTTCCACCCAGCGTTCCCCCAAGTCTCCCGATAAAAATGATACGTCACTTGAGTGGGTAGGCCTACCGCCCGCGACAGGAAATGTCCCAAAACACAACGTGGACACATCCCATTTTTTCACAGAAAACAGAGCTGTTTTTTGCAAAGTGCCTACCTGTAGATTTTGGCCTCTAACTCAGCCGGCACCTAGAGAAACCTACCAAACCTGTGCATTTTTGAAAACTAGAGACCTAGGGGAATCCAAGATGGGGTGACTTGTGGGGCTCTGACCAGGTTCTGTTACCCAGAATCCTTTGCAAACCTCACAATTTGGCTAAAAAAACACATTTTCCTCACATTATGGTGACAGAAAGTTCTGGAATCTGAGAGGAGCCACAAATTTCCTTCCACCCAGTGTTCCCCCAAGTCTCCTGATAAAAATGATACCTCACTTGTGTGGGTAGGCCTAGCGCACGCAACAGGAAATGCCCCAAAACGCAACGTGGACACATCACATTTTTTGAAAGAAAACAGAGGTGTTTTTTGCAAAGTGCCTACCTGTAGATTTTGGCCTCTAGCTCAGCCGGCATCTAGGGAAACCTACCAAACCTGTGCATTTTTTTAAACTAGAGAACTAGGGGAATCCAAGATGGGGTGACTTGTGGGGCTCTGACCAGGTTATGTTACCCAGAATCCTTTGCAAACCTCAAAATTTGGCTAAAAAAACACATTTTCCTCATATTTCGGTGACAGAAAGTTCTGGAATCTGAGAGGAGCCACAAATTTCCTTCCACCCAGCGTTCCCCCAAGTCTCCTGATAAAAATGATACCTCACTTGTGTGGGTAGGCCTAGCGCCCGCAACAGGAAATGCCCCAAAACACAACGTTAACACATCACATTTTTTTAAAGAAAACAGGTGTTTTTTGCAAAGTGCCTACCTGTAGGTTTTGGCCTCTAGATTAGCCGGCACCTAGGGAAACCTACCAAACCTGTGCATTTTTGAAAACTAGAGACATAGGGGAATCCAAGATGGGGTGACTTGTGGGGCTCTGACCAGGTTGTGTTACCCAGAATCCTTTGCAAACCTCAAAATTTGGCTAAAAAAACACATTTTCCTCACATTATGGTGATAGAAAGTTCTGGAATCTGAGAGGAGCCACAAATTTCCTTCCACCCAGCGTTCCCCCAAGTCTCCCGATGAAAATGATACCTCACTTGTGTGGGTAGGCCTAGCGCCCGCGACAGGATATGCCCCAAAACACAACGTGGACACATCCCATTCTTTCACGGAAAACAGAGCTGTGTTTTGCAAAGTGCCTACCTGTAGATTTTGGCCTCTAGCTCACCTGGCACCTAGGGAAACCTACCAAACCTGTGCATTATTGAAAACTAGAGACCTAGGGGAATCCAAGATGGGGTGACTTGTGGTGCTCTGACCAGGTTCTGTTACCCAGAATCCTTTGCAAACCTCAAAATTTGGCTAAAAAAACAAATTTTCCTCACATTGTGGTGAAAGAAAGTTCTGGAATCTGAGAGGAGCCACAAATTTCCTTCCACCCAGCGTTCCCCCAAGTCTCCCGATAAAAATGGTACCTGACTTGTGTGGGTAGGCCTAGCGCCCGCAGCTGGATATGCCCGAAAACACAACGTGGACACATCCCATTCTTTCACAGAAAACAGAGCTGTTTTTTGCAAAGTGCCTACCTGTAGATTTTGGCAGCTAGCTCAACCGGCACCTAGGGAAACCTACCAAACCTGTGCATTTTTGAAAACTAGAGACCTAGGGGAATCCAAGATGGGGTGACTTGTGGGGCTCTGACCAGGTTCTGTTACCCAGAATGCTTTGCAAACCTCAAGATTTGGCTAAAAAAACACATTTTCCTCACATTATGGTGACAGAAAGTTCTGGAATCTGAGAGGAGCCACAAATTCCTTTCACACAGCGTTCCCCCAAGTCTCCCGATAAAAATGGTACCTCACTTGTGTGGGTAGGCCTAGCGCCCGCGACAGGATATGCCCCAAAACACAACGTGGACACACCCCATTCTTTCACAGAAAACAGAGCTGTTTTTTGCAAAGTGCCTACCTGTGGATTTTGGCCTCTAGCTCAACCGGCACCTAGGAAACCTACCAAACCTGTGTATTTTTTAAAACTAGAGATCTAGAGGAATCCAAGATGAGGTTACTTGTGGGGCTCTGACCAGGTTCTGTTACCCATAATCCTTTGCAAACCTCAAAATTTGGCTAACAAAACACATTTTCCTCACATTGTGGTGACAGAAAGTTCTGGAATCTGAGAGGAGCCACAAATTTCATTCCACCCAGCGTTCCCCCAAGTCTCCCGATAAAAATGGTACCTGACTTGTGTGGGTAGGCCTAGCGCCCGCGACAGGAAACGCCCCAAAACGCAACGTGAACACATCACATTTTTTCACAGAAAACAGAGCTGTTTTTTGCAAAGTGCCTACCTGTAGATTTTGGGCTCTAGCTCAGCCGGCACCTAGGGAAACCTACCAAACCTGTGCATTGTTGAAAACTAGAGACCTAGGGGAATCCAAGATGGGGTGACTTGTGAGGCTCTGACCAGGTTCTGTTACCCAGAATCCTTTGCAAACCTCAAACTTTTGCTAAAAAAAACACATTTTCATCAAATTTTGGTGACAGAAAGTCCTGGAATCTGAGAGGAGCCACAAATTCCCTTCCACCCAGCGTTCCCCCAAGTCTCCCGATAAAAATGATACGTCACTTGAGTGGGTAGGCCTACCGCCCGCGACAGGAAATGTCCCAAAACACAACGTGGACACATCCCATTTTTTCACAGAAAACAGAGCTGTTTTTTGCAAAGTGCCTACCTGTAGATTTTGGCCTCTAACTCAGCCGGCACCTAGGGAAACATACCAAACCTGTGCATTTTTGAAAACTAGAGACCTAGGGGAATCCAAGATGGGGTGACTTGTGGGGCTCTGACCAGGTTCTGTTACCCAGAATCCTTTGCAAACCTCACAATTTGGCTAAAAAAACACATTTTCCTCACATTATGGTGACAGAAAGTTCTGGAATCTGAGAGGAGCCACAAATTTCCTTCCACCCAGTGTTCCCCCAAGTCTCCTGATAAAAATGATACCTCACTTGTGTGGGTAGGCCTAGCGCACGCAACAGGAAATGCCCCAAAACGCAACGTGGACACATCACATTTTTTGAAAGAAAACAGAGGTGTTTTTTGCAAAGTGCCTACCTGTAGATTTTGGCCTCTAGCTCAGCCGGCATCTAGGGAAACCTACCAAACCTGTGCATTTTTTTAAACTAGAGAACTAGGGGAATCCAAGATGGGGTGACTTGTGGGGCTCTGACCAGGTTATGTTACCCAGAATCCTTTGCAAACCTCAAAATTTGGCTAAAAAAACACATTTTCCTCATATTTCGGTGACAGAAAGTTCTGGAATCTGAGAGGAGCCACAAATTTCCTTCCACCCAGCGTTCCCCCAAGTCTCCTGATAAAAATGATACCTCACTTGTGTGGGTAGGCCTAGCGCCCGCAACAGGAAATGCCCCAAAACACAACGTGAACACATCACATTTTTTTAAAGAAAACAGGTGTTTTTTGCAAAGTGCCTACCTGTAGGTTTTGGCCTCTAGATCAGCCGGCACCTAGGGAAACCTACCAAACCTGTGCATTTTTGAAAACTAGAGACATAGGGGAATCCAAGATGGGGTGACTTGTGGGGCTCTGACCAGGTTGTGTTACCCAGAATCCTTTGCAAACCTCAAAATTTGGCTAAAAAAACACATTTTCCTCACATTATGGTGATAGAAAGTTCTGGAATCTGAGAGGAGCCACAAATTTCCTTCCACCCAGCGTTCCCCCAAGTCTCCCGATGAAAATGATACCTCACTTGTGTGGGTAGGCCTAGCGCCCGCGACAGGATATGCCCCAAAACACAACGTGGACACATCCCATTCTTTCACGGAAAACAGAGCTGTGTTTTGCAAAGTGCCTACCTGTAGATTTTGGCCTCTAGCTCACCTGGCACCTAGGGAAACCTACCAAACCTGTGCATTATTGAAAACTAGAGACCTAGGGGAATCCAAGATGGGGTGACTTGTGGTGCTCTGACCAGGTTCTGTTACCCAGAATCCTTTGCAAACCTCAAAATTTGGCTAAAAAAACAAATTTTCCTCACATTGTGGTGAAAGAAAGTTCTGGAATCTGAGAGGAGCCACAAATTTCCTTCCACCCAGCGTTCCCCCAAGTCTCCCGATAAAAATGGTACCTGACTTGTGTGGGTAGGCCTAGCGCCCGCAGCTGGATATGCCCGAAAACACAACGTGGACACATCCCATTCTTTCACAGAAAACAGAGCTGTTTTTTGCAAAGTGCCTACCTGTAGATTTTGGCAGCTAGCTCAACCGGCACCTAGGGAAACCTACCAAACCTGTGCATTTTTGAAAACTAGAGACCTAGGGGAATCCAAGATGGGGTGACTTGTGGGGCTCTGACCAGGTTCTGTTACCCAGAATGCTTTGCAAACCTCAAGATTTGGCTAAAAAAACACATTTTCCTCACATTATGGTGACAGAAAGTTCTGGAATCTGAGAGGAGCCACAAATTCCTTTCACACAGCGTTCCCCCAAGTCTCCCGATAAAAATGGTACCTCACTTGTGTGGGTAGGCCTAGCGCCCGCAACAGGATATGCCCCAAAACACAACGTGGACACACCCCATTCTTTCACAGAAAACAGAGCTGTTTTTTGCAAAGTGCCTACCTGTGGATTTTGGCCTCTAGCTCAACCGGCACCTAGGAAACCTACCAAACCTGTGTATTTTTGAAAACTAGAGATCTAGAGGAATCCAAGATGGGGTGACTTGAGGGGCTCTGACCAGGTTCTGTTACCCAGAATCCTTTGCAAACCTCAAAATTTGGCTAAAAAAACACATTTTCCTCACATTATGGTGATAGAAAGTTCTGGAATCTGAGAGGAGACACAAATTTCCTTCCACCCAGTGTTCCCCCAAGTCTCCCGATAAAAATGGCACCTCACTTGTGTGGGTAGGCCTAGCGCCCGCGACAGGATATGCCCCAAAACACAACGTGGACACATCCCATTCTTTCACAGAAAACAAAGCTGTTTTTTGCAAAGTGCCTACCTGTAGATTTTGGCCTCTAGCTCAACCGGCACCTAGGGAAACCTACCAAACCTGTACATTTTTTAAAACTAGAGACCTAGAGGAATCCAAGATGGGGTGACTTGTGGGGCTCTGACCAGGTTATGTTACCCAGAATCCTTTGCAAACCTAAAAATTTGGCTAAAAAAACAAATTTTCCTCACATTGTGGTGACAGAAAGTTCTGGAATCTGAGAGGAGCCACAAATTTCCTTCCAACCAGCGTTCCCCCAAGTCTCCCGATAAAAATGGTACCTGACTTGTGTGGGTAGGCCTAGCGCCCGCAACAGGATATGCCCCAAAACACAACGTGGACACATCCCATTCTTTCACAGAAAACAGAGCTGTTTTTTGCAAAGTGCCTACCTGTAGATTTTGGCCTCTAGCTCAGCCGGCACCTAGGGACACCTACCAAACCTGTGATTTTTGAAAACTAGAGACCTAGGGGAATCCAAGATGGGGTGACTTGTGGGGCTCTGACCAGGTTCTGTTACCCAGAATCCTTTGCAAACCTCACAATTTGGCTAAAAAAAACAAATTTTCCTCACATTATGGTGACAGAAAGTTCTGGAATCTGAGAGGAGCCACAAATTTCCTTCCACCCAGTGTTCCCCCAAGTCTCCTGATAAAAATGATACCTCACTTGTGTGGGTAGGCCTAGCGCCCGTAACAGGAAATGCCCCAAAACGCAACGTGGACACATCACATTTTTTGAAAGAAAACAAAGGTGTTTTTTGCAAAGTGCCTACCTGTAGATTTTGGCCTCTAGCTCAGCCGGTACCTAGGGAAACCTACCAAACCTGTGCATTTTTTAAAACTAGAGACCTAGAGGAATCCAAGATGGGGTGACTTGTGGGGCTCTGACCAGGTTATGTTACCCAGAATCCTTTGCAAACCTCAAAATTTGGCTTAAAAAAACACATTTTCCTCATATTTCGGTGACAGAAAGTTCTGGAATCTGAGAGGAGCCACAAATTTACTTCCACCCAGCGTTCCCCCAAGTCTCCTGATAAAAATGATACCTCACTTGTGTGGGTAGGCCTAGCGCCCGCAACAGGAAATGCTCCAAAACACAACGTGAACACATCACATTTTTTTAAAGAAAACAGGTGTTTTTTGCAAAGTGCCTACCTGTAGGTTTTGGCCTCTAGATCAGCCGGCACCTAGGGAAACCTACCAAACCTGTGCATTTTTGAAAACTAGAGACATAGGGGAATCCAACATGGGGTGACTTGTGGGGCTCTGACCAGGTTGTGTTACCCAGAATCCTTTGCAAACCTCAAAATTTGGCTAAAAAAACACATTTTCCTCACATTATGGTGATAGAAAGTTCTGGAATCTGAGAGGAGCCACAAATTTCCTTCCACCCAGCGTTCCCCCAAGTCTCCCGATGAAAATGATACCTCACTTGTGTGGGTAGGCCTAGCGCCCGCGACAGGATATGCCCCAAAACACAACGTGGACACATCCCATTCTTTCACAGAAAACAGAGCTGTGTTTTGCAAAGTGCCTACCTGTAGATTTTGGCCTCTAGCTCACCTAGCAGTTAGGGAAACCTATCAAACCTGTGCATTATTGAAAACTAGAGACCTAGGGGAATCCAAGTTGGGGTGACTTGTGGTGCTCTGACCAGGTTCTGTTACCCAGAATCCTTTGCAAACCTCAAAATTTGGCTAAAAAAACAAATTTTCCTCACATTGTGGTGAAAGAAAGTTCTGGAATCTGAGAGGAGCCACAAATTTCCTTCCACCCAGCGTTCCCCCAAGTCTCCCGATAAAAATGGTACCTGACTTGTGAGGGTAGGCCTAGCGCCCGCAACTGGATATGCCCGAAAACACAACGTGGACACATCCCATTCTTTCACAGAAAACAGAGCTGTTTTTTGCAAAGTGCCTACCTGTAGATTTTGGCATCTAGCTCAACCGGCACCTAGGGAAACCTACCAAACCTGTGCATTTTTTAAAACTAGAGACCTAGGGGAATCCAAGATGGGGTGACTTGTGGGGCTCTGACCAGGTTCTGTTACCCAGAATGCTTTGCAAACCTCAAGATTTGGCTAAAAAAACACATTTTCCTCACATTATGGTGACAGAAAGTTCTGGAATCTGAGAGGAGCCACAAATTCCTTTCACACAGCGTTCCCCCAAGTCTCCCGATAAAAATGGTACCTCACTTGTGTGGGTAGGCCTAGCGCCCGCGACAGGATATGCCCCAAAACACAACGTGGACACACCCCATTCTTTCACAGAAAACAGAGCTGTTTTTTGCAAAGTGCCTACCTGTGGATTTTGGCCTCTAGCTCAACCGGCACCTAGGAAACCTACCAAACCTGTGTATTTTTGAAAACTAGAGATCTAGAGGAATCCAAGATGGGGTGACTTGAGGGGCTCTGACCAGGTTCTGTTACCCAGAATCCTTTGCAAACCAAAAAATTTGGCTAAAAAAACAAATTTTCCTCACATTGTGGTGACAGAAAGTTCTGGAATCTGAGAGGAGCCACAAATTTCCTTCCAACCAGCGTTCCTCCAAGTCTCCAGATAAAAATGGTACCTCACTTGTGTGGGTAGGCCTAGCGCCTGCAACAGGATATGCCCCAAAACACAACGTCGACACATCCCATTCTTTCACATAAAACAGAGGTGTTTTTTGCAAAGTGCCTACCTGTAGATTTTGGCCTCTAGCTCAGCCGGCACCTAGGGAAACCTACCAAACCTGTGCATTATTGAAAACTAGAGACCTAGGGGAATCCAAGATGGGGTGACTTGTGGGGCTCTGACCAGGTTCTGTTACCCAGAATCCTTTGCAAACCTCAAAATTTGGCTAAAAAAACACATTTTCCTCACATTGTGGTGACCTAAAGTTCTGGAATCTGAGAGGAGCCACAAATTTCCTTCCAACCAGCGTTCCCCCAAGTCTCCCGATAAAAATGGTACCTGACTTGTGTGGGTAGGCCTAGCGCCCGCAACAGGATATGCCCCAAAACACAACGTGGACACATCCCATTCTTTCACAGAAAACAGAGCTGTTTTTTGCAAAGTGCCTACCTGTAGATTTTGGCCTCTAGCTCAGCCGGCACCTAGGGACACCTACCAAACCTGTGATTTTTGAAAACTAGAGACCTAGGGGAATCCAAGATGGGGTGACTTGTGGGGCTCTGACCAGGTTCTGTTACCCAGAATCCTTTGCAAACCTCAAGATTTGGCTAAAAAAACACATTTTCCTCACATTATGGTGACAGAAAGTTCTGGAATCTGAGAGGAGCCACAAATTTCCTTCCACCCAGCGTTCCCCCAAGTCTCCCAATAAAAATCATACGTCACTTGAGTGGGAGGCCTACCGCCCGCGACAGGAAATGTCCCAAAACACAACGTGGACACATCCCATTTTTTCACAGAAAACAGAGCTGTTTTTTGCAAAGTGCCTACCTGTAGATTTTGGCCTCTAACTCAGCCGGCACCTAGGGAAACCTACCAAACCTGTGCATTATTGAAAACTAGAGACCTAGGGGAATCCAAGATGGGATGACTTGTGGAGCTCTGACCAGGTTCTGTTACCCATAATCCTATGCAAACCTCAAAATTTGGCTAAAAAAACACATTTTCCTCACATTGTGGTGACCTAAAGTTCTGGAATCTGAGAGGAGCCACAAATTTCCTTCCACCCAGCGTTCCCCCAAGTCTCCCGATAAAAATGGTACCTCACTTGTGTGGGTAGGCCTAGCGCCCGCAACAGGATATGCCCCAAAACACAACGTGGACACATCCCATTCTTTCACAGAAAACAGAGCTGTTTTTTGCAAAGTTCCTACCTCTAGATTTTGGCCTCTAGCTCATCCGGCACCTAGGGAAACCTACCAAACCTGTGCATTTTTGAAAACTAGAGACGTAGGGGAATCCAAGATGGGGTGACTTGTGGGGCTCTGACCAGGTTCTGTTACCCAGAATCCTTTGCAAACCTCAAGATTTGGCTAAAAAAACACATTTTCCTCACATTATGTTGACAGAAAGTTCTGGAATCTGAGAGGAGCCACAAATTTCCTTCCACCCAGCGTTCCCCCAAGTCTCCCAATAAAAATCATACGTCACTTGTGTGGGTAGGCCTAGCGCCCGTGACAGGATATGCCCCAAAACACAACGTGGACACATCCCATTCTTTCACGGAAAACAGAGCTGTTTTTTGCAAAGTGCCTACCTGTAGATTTTGGCCTCTAGCTCAACCGGCACCTAGGAAACCTACCAAACCTGTGTATGTTTGAAAACTAGAGACCTAGGGGAATCCAAGATGGGGTGACTTGTGGGGCTCTGACCAGGTTCTGTTACCCAGAATCCTTTGCAAACCTCACAATTTGGCTAAAAAAACACATTTTCCTCACATTAAAGTGACAGAAAGTTCTGGAATCTGAGAGGAGCCACAAATTTCCTTCCACCCAGTGTTCCCCCAAGTCTCCTGATAAAAATGATACCTCACTTGTGTGGGTAGGCCTAGCGCACGCAACAGGAAATGCCCCAAAACGCAACGTGGACACATCACATTTTTTGAAAGAAAACAGAGGTGTTTTTTGCAAAGTGCCTACCTGTAGATTTTGGCCTCTAGCTCAGCCGGCATCTAGGGAAACCTACCAAACCTGTGCATTTTTTTAAACTAGAGAACTAGGGGAATCCAAGATGGGGTGACTTGTGGGGCTCTGACCAGGTTATGTTACCCAGAATCCTTTGCAAACCTCAAAATTTGGCTAAAAAAACACATTTTCCTCATATTTCGGTGACAGAAAGTTCTGGAATCTGAGAGGAGCCACAAATTTCCTTCCACCCAGCGTTCCCCCAAGTCTCCTGATAAAAATGATACCTCACTTGTGTGGGTAGGCCTAGCGCCCGCAACAGGAAATGCCCCAAAACACAACGTGAACACATCACATTTTTTTAAAGAAAACAGGTGTTTTTTGCAAAGTGCCTACCTGTAGGTTTTGGCCTCTAGATTAGCCGGCACCTAGGGAAACCTACCAAACCTGTGCATTTTTGAAAACTAGAGACATAGGGGAATCCAAGATGGGGTGACTTGTGGGGCTCTGACCAGGTTGTGTTACCCAGAATCCTTTGCAAACCTCAAAATTTGGCTAAAAAAACACATTTTCCTCACATTATGGTGATAGAAAGTTCTGGAATCTGAGAGGAGCCACAAATTTCCTTCCACCCAGCGTTCCCCCAAGTCTCCCGATGAAAATGATACCTCACTTGTGTGGGTAGGCCTAGCGCCCGCGACAGGATATGCCCCAAAACACAACGTGGACACATCCCATTCTTTCACGGAAAACAGAGCTGTGTTTTGCAAAGTGCCTACCTGTAGATTTTGGCCTCTAGCTCACCTGGCACCTAGGGAAACCTACCAAACCTGTGCATTATTGAAAACTAGAGACCTAGGGGAATCCAAGATGGGGTGACTTGTGGTGCTCTGACCAGGTTCTGTTACCCAGAATCCTTTGCAAACCTCAAAATTTGGCTAAAAAAACAAATTTTCCTCACATTGTGGTGAAAGAAAGTTCTGGAATCTGAGAGGAGCCACAAATTTCCTTCCACCCAGCGTTCCCCCAAGTCTCCCGATAAAAATGGTACCTGACTTGTGTGGGTAGGCCTAGCGCCCGCAGCTGGATATGCCCGAAAACACAACGTGGACACATCCCATTCTTTCACAGAAAACAGAGCTGTTTTTTGCAAAGTGCCTACCTGTAGATTTTGGCAGCTAGCTCAACCGGCACCTAGGGAAACCTACCAAACCTGTGCATTTTTGAAAACTAGAGACCTAGGGGAATCCAAGATGGGGTGACTTGTGGGGCTCTGACCAGGTTCTGTTACCCAGAATGCTTTGCAAACCTCAAGATTTGGCTAAAAAAACACATTTTCCTCACATTATGGTGACAGAAAGTTCTGGAATCTGAGAGGAGCCACAAATTCCTTTCACACAGCGTTCCCCCAAGTCCCCCGATAAAAATGGTACCTCACTTGTGTGGGTAGGCCTAGCGCACGCGACAGGATATGCCCCAAAACACAACGTGGACACACCCCATTCTTTCACAGAAAACAGAGCTGTTTTTTGCAAAGTGCCTACCTGTGGATTTTGGCCTCTAGCTCAACCGGCACCTAGGAAACCTACCAAACCTGTGTATTTTTGAAAACTAGAGATCTAGAGGAATCCAAGATGAGGTTACTTGTGGGGCTCTGACCAGGTTCTGTTACCCAGAATCCTTTGCAAACCTCAAAATTTGGCTAACAAAACACATTTTCCTCACATTGTGGTGACAGAAAGTTCTGGAATCTGAGAGGAGCCACAAATTTCATTCCACCCAGCGTTCCCCCAAGTCTCCCGATAAAAATGGTACCTGACTTGTGTGGGTAGGCCTAGCGCCCGCGACAGGAAACGCCCCAAAACGCAACGTGAACACATCACATTTTTTCACAGAAAACAGAGCTGTTTTTTGCAAAGTGCCTACCTGTAGATTTTGGGCTCTAGCTCAGCCGGCACCTAGGGAAACCTACCAAACCTGTGCATTGTTGAAAACTAGAGACCTAGGGGAATCCAAGATGGGGTGACTTGTGAGGCTCTGACCAGGTTCTGTTACCCAGAATCCTTTGCAAACCTCAAACTTTTGCTAAAAAAAACACATTTTCATCAAATTTTGGTGACAGAAAGTCCTGGAATCTGAGAGGAGCCACAAATTCCCTTCCACCCAGCGTTCCCCCAAGTCTCCCGATAAAAATGATACGTCACTTGAGTGGGTAGGCCTACCGCCCGCGACAGGAAATGTCCCAAAACACAACGTGGACACATCCCATTTTTTCACAGAAAACAGAGCTGTTTTTTGCAAAGTGCCTACCTGTAGATTTTGGCCTCTAACTCAGCCGGCACCTAGGGAAACATACCAAACCTGTGCATTTTTGAAAACTAGAGACCTAGGGGAATCCAAGATGGGGTGACTTGTGGGGCTCTGACCAGGTTCTGTTACCCAGAATCCTTTGCAAACCTCACAATTTGGCTAAAAAAACACATTTTCCTCACATTATGGTGACAGAAAGTTCTGGAATCTGAGAGGAGCCACAAATTTCCTTCCACCCAGTGTTCCCCCAAGTCTCCTGATAAAAATGATACCTCACTTGTGTGGGTAGGCCTAGCGCACGCAACAGGAAATGCCCCAAAACGCAACGTGGACACATCACATTTTTTGAAAGAAAACAGAGGTGTTTTTTGCAAAGTGCCTACCTGTAGATTTTGGCCTCTAGCTCAGCCGGCATCTAGGGAAACCTACCAAACCTGTGCATTTTTTTAAACTAGAGAACTAGGGGAATCCAAGATGGGGTGACTTGTGGGGCTCTGACCAGGTTATGTTACCCAGAATCCTTTGCAAACCTCAAAATTTGGCTAAAAAAACACATTTTCCTCATATTTCGGTGACAGAAAGTTCTGGAATCTGAGAGGAGCCACAAATTTCCTTCCACCCAGCGTTCCCCCAAGTCTCCTGATAAAAATGATACCTCACTTGTGTGGGTAGGCCTAGCGCCCGCAACAGGAAATGCCCCAAAACACAACGTGAACACATCACATTTTTTTAAAGAAAACAGGTGTTTTTTGCAAAGTGCCTACCTGTAGGTTTTGGCCTCTAGATCAGCCGGCACCTAGGGAAACCTACCAAACCTGTGCATTTTTGAAAACTAGAGACATAGGGGAATCCAAGATGGGGTGACTTGTGGGGCTCTGACCAGGTTGTGTTACCCAGAATCCTTTGCAAACCTCAAAATTTGGCTAAAAAAACACATTTTCCTCACATTATGGTGATAGAAAGTTCTGGAATCTGAGAGGAGCCACAAATTTCCTTCCACCCAGCGTTCCCCCAAGTCTCCCGATGAAAATGATACCTCACTTGTGTGGGTAGGCCTAGCGCCCGCGACAGGATATGCCCCAAAACACAACGTGGACACATCCCATTCTTTCACGGAAAACAGAGCTGTGTTTTGCAAAGTGCCTACCTGTAGATTTTGGCCTCTAGCTCACCTGGCACCTAGGGAAACCTACCAAACCTGTGCATTATTGAAAACTAGAGACCTAGGGGAATCCAAGATGGGGTGACTTGTGGTGCTCTGACCAGGTTCTGTTACCCAGAATCCTTTGCAAACCTCAAAATTTGGCTAAAAAAACAAATTTTCCTCACATTGTGGTGAAAGAAAGTTCTGGAATCTGAGAGGAGCCACAAATTTCCTTCCACCCAGCGTTCCCCCAAGTCTCCCGATAAAAATGGTACCTGACTTGTGTGGGTAGGCCTAGCGCCCGCAGCTGGATATGCCCGAAAACACAACGTGGACACATCCCATTCTTTCACAGAAAACAGAGCTGTTTTTTGCAAAGTGCCTACCTGTAGATTTTGGCAGCTAGCTCAACCGGCACCTAGGGAAACCTACCAAACCTGTGCATTTTTGAAAACTAGAGACCTAGGGGAATCCAAGATGGGGTGACTTGTGGGGCTCTGACCAGGTTCTGTTACCCAGAATGCTTTGCAAACCTCAAGATTTGGCTAAAAAAACACATTTTCCTCACATTATGGTGACAGAAAGTTCTGGAATCTGAGAGGAGCCACAAATTCCTTTCACACAGCGTTCCCCCAAGTCTCCCGATAAAAATGGTACCTCACTTGTGTGGGTAGGCCTAGCGCCCGCGACAGGATATGCCCCAAAACACAACGTGGACACACCCCATTCTTTCACAGAAAACAGAGCTGTTTTTTGCAAAGTGCCTACCTGTGGATTTTGGCCTCTAGCTCAACCGGCACCTAGGAAACCTACCAAACCTGTGTATTTTTGAAAACTAGAGATCTAGAGGAATCCAAGATGGGGTGACTTGAGGGGCTCTGACCAGGTTCTGTTACCCAGAATCCTTTGCAAACCTCAAAATTTGGCTAAAAAAACACATTTTCCTCACATTATGGTGATAGAAAGTTCTGGAATCTGAGAGGAGACACAAATTTCCTTCCACCCAGTGTTCCCCCAAGTCTCCCGATAAAAATGGCACCTCACTTGTGTGGGTAGGCCTAGCGCCCGCGACAGGATATGCCCCAAAACACAACGTGGACACATCCCATTCTTTCACAGAAAACAAAGCTGTTTTTTGCAAAGTGCCTACCTGTAGATTTTGGCCTCTAGCTCAACCGGCACCTAGGGAAACCTACCAAACCTGTACATTTTTTAAAACTAGAGACCTAGAGGAATCCAAGATGGGGTGACTTGTGGGGCTCTGACCAGGTTATGTTACCCAGAATCCTTTGCAAACCTAAAAATTTGGCTAAAAAAACAAATTTTCCTCACATTGTGGTGACAGAAAGTTCTGGAATCTGAGAGGAGCCACAAATTTCCTTCCAACCAGCGTTCCCCCAAGTCTCCCGATAAAAATGGTACCTGACTTGTGTGGGTAGGCCTAGCGCCCGCAACAGGATATGCCCCAAAACACAACGTGGACACATCCCATTCTTTCACAGAAAACAGAGCTGTTTTTTGCAAAGTGCCTACCTGTAGATTTTGGCCTCTAGCTCAGCCGGCACCTAGGGACACCTACCAAACCTGTGATTTTTGAAAACTAGAGACCTAGGGGAATCCAAGATGGGGTGACTTGTGGGGCTCTGACCAGGTTCTGTTACCCAGAATCCTTTGCAAACCTCACAATTTGGCTAAAAAAACAAATTTTCCTCACATTATGGTGACAGAAAGTTCTGGAATCTGAGAGGAGCCACAAATTTCCTTCCACCCAGTGTTCCCCCAAGTCTCCTGATAAAAATGATACCTCACTTGTGTGGGTAGGCCTAGCGCCCGTAACAGGAAATGCCCCAAAACGCAACGTGGACACATCACATTTTTTGAAAGAAAACAAAGGTGTTTTTTGCAAAGTGCCTACCTGTAGATTTTGGCCTCTAGCTCAGCCGGTACCTAGGGAAACCTACCAAACCTGTGCATTTTTTAAAACTAGAGACCTAGAGGAATCCAAGATGGGGTGACTTGTGGGGCTCTGACCAGGTTATGTTACCCAGAATCCTTTGCAAACCTCAAAATTTGGCTAAAAAAACACATTTTCCTCATATTTCGGTGACAGAAAGTTCTGGAATCTGAGAGGAGCCACAAATTTACTTCCACCCAGCGTTCCCCCAAGTCTCCTGATAAAAATGATACCTCACTTGTGTGGGTAGGCCTAGCGCCCGCAACAGGAAATGCTCCAAAACACAACGTGAACACATCACATTTTTTTAAAGAAAACAGGTGTTTTTTGCAAAGTGCCTACCTGTAGGTTTTGGCCTCTAGATCAGCCGGCACCTAGGGAAACCTACCAAACCTGTGCATTTTTGAAAACTAGAGACATAGGGGAATCCAAGATGGGGTGACTTGTGGGGCTCTGACCAGGTTGTGTTACCCAGAATCCTTTGCAAACCTCAAAATTTGGCTAAAAAAACACATTTTCCTCACATTATGGTGATAGAAAGTTCTGGAATCTGAGAGGAGCCACAAATTTCCTTCCACCCAGCGTTCCCCCAAGTCTCCCGATGAAAATGATACCTCACTTGTGTGGGTAGGCCTAGCGCCCGCGACAGGATATGCCCCAAAACACAACGTGGACACATCCCATTCTTTCACAGAAAACAGAGCTGTGTTTTGCAAAGTGCCTACCTGTAGATTTTGGCCTCTAGCTCACCTGGCACTTAGGGAAACCTACCAAACCTGTGCATTATTGAAAACTAGAGACCTAGGGGAATCCATGATGGGGTGACTTGTGGTGCTCTGACCAGGTTCTGTTACCCAGAATCCTTTGCAAACCTCAAAATTTGGCTAAAAAAACAAATTTTCCTCACATTGTGGTGAAAGAAAGTTCTGGAATCTGAGAGGAGCCACAAATTTCCTTCCACCCAGCGTTCCCCCAAGTCTCCCGATAAAAATGGTACCTGACTTGTGAGGGTAGGCCTAGCGCCCGCAACTGGATATGCCCGAAAACACAACGTGGACACATCCCATTCTTTCACAGAAAACAGAGCTGTTTTTTGCAAAGTGCCTACCTGTAGATTTTGGCATCTAGCTCAACCGGCACCTAGGGAAACCTACCAAACCTGTGCATTTTTTAAAACTAGAGACCTAGGGGAATCCAAGATGGGGTGACTTGTGGGGCTCTGACCAGGTTCTGTTACCCAGAATGCTTTGCAAACCTCAAGATTTGGCTAAAAAAACACATTTTCCTCACATTATGGTGACAGAAAGTTCTGGAATCTGAGAGGAGCCACAAATTCCTTTCACACAGCGTTCCCCCAAGTCTCCCGATAAAAATGGTACCTCACTTGTGTGGGTAGGCCTAGCGCCCGCGACAGGATATGCCCCAAAACACAACGTGGACACACCCCATTCTTTCACAGAAAACAGAGCTGTTTTTTGCAAAGTGCCTACCTGTGGATTTTGGCCTCTAGCTCAACCGGCACCTAGGAAACCTACCAAACCTGTGTATTTTTGAAAACTAGAGATCTAGAGGAATCCAAGATGGGGTGACTTGAGGGGCTCTGACCAGGTTCTGTTACCCAGAATCCTTTGCAAACCAAAAAATTTGGCTAAAAAAACAAATTTTCCTCACATTGTGGTGACAGAAAGTTCTGGAATCTGAGAGGAGCCACAAATTTCCTTCCAACCAGCGTTCCTCCAAGTCTCCAGATAAAAATGGTACCTCACTTGTGTGGGTAGGCCTAGCGCCTGCAACAGGATATGCCCCAAAACACAACGTCGACACATCCCATTCTTTCACATAAAACAGAGGTGTTTTTTGCAAAGTGCCTACCTGTAGATTTTGGCCTCTAGCTCAGCCGGCACCTAGGGAAACCTACCAAACCTGTGCATTATTGAAAACTAGAGACCTAGGGGAATCCAAGATGGGGTGACTTGTGGGGCTCTGACCAGGTTCTGTTACCCAGAATCCTTTGCAAACCTCAAAATTTGGCTAAAAAAACACATTTTCCTCACATTGTGGTGACCTAAAGTTCTGGAATCTGAGAGGAGCCACAAATTTCCTTCCAACCAGCGTTCCCCCAAGTCTCCCGATAAAAATGGTACCTGACTTGTGTGGGTAGGCCTAGCGCCCGCAACAGGATATGCCCCAAAACACAACGTGGACACATCCCATTCTTTCACAGAAAACAGAGCTGTTTTTTGCAAAGTTCCTACCTGTAGATTTTGGCCTCTAGCTCAGCCGGCACCTAGGGACACCTACCAAACCTGTGATTTTTGAAAACTAGAGACCTAGGGGAATCCAAGATGGGGTGACTTGTGGGGCTCTGACCAGGTTCTGTTACCCAGAATCCTTTGCAAACCTCAAGATTTGGCTAAAAAAACACATTTTCCTCACATTATGGTGACAGAAAGTTCTGGAATCTGAGAGGAGCCACAAATTTCCTTCCACCCAGCGTTCCCCCAAGTCTCCCAATAAAAATCATACGTCACTTGAGTGGGAGGCCTACCGCCCGCGACAGGAAATGTCCCAAAACACAACGTGGACACATCCCATTTTTTCACAGAAAACAGAGCTGTTTTTTGCAAAGTGCCTACCTGTAGATTTTGGCCTCTAACTCAGCCGGCACCTAGGGAAACCTACCAAACCTGTGCATTATTGAAAACTAGAGACCTAGGGGAATCCAAGATGGGATGACTTGTGGAGCTCTGACCAGGTTCTGTTACCCATAATCCTATGCAAACCTCAAAATTTGGCTAAAAAAACACATTTTCCTCACATTGTGGTGACCTAAAGTTCTGGAATCTGAGAGGAGCCACAAATTTCCTTCCACCCAGCGTTCCCCCAAGTCTCCCGATAAAAATGGTACCTCACTTGTGTGGGTAGGCCTAGCGCCCGCAACAGGATATGCCCCAAAACACAACGTGGACACATCCCATTCTTTCACAGAAAACAGAGCTGTTTTTTGCAAAGTTCCTACCTCTAGATTTTGGCCTCTAGCTCATCCGGCACCTAGGGAAACCTACCAAACCTGTGCATTTTTGAAAACTAGAGACCTAGGGGAATCCAAGATGGGGTGACTTGTGGGGCTCTGACCAGGTTCTGTTACCCAGAATCCTTTGCAAACCTCAAGATTTGGCTAAAAAAACACATTTTCCTCACATTATGTTGACACAAAGTTCTGGAATCTGAGAGGAGCCACAAATTTCCTTCCACCCAGCGTTCCCCCAAGTCTCCCAATAAAAATCATACGTCACTTGTGTGGGTAGGCCTAGCGCCCGTGACAGGATATGCCCCAAAACACAACGTGGACACATCCCATTCTTTCACAGAAAACAGAGCTGTTTTTTGCAAAGTGCCTACCTGTAGATTTTGGCCTCTAGCTCAACCGGCACCTAGGAAACCTACCAAACCTGTGTATGTTTGAAAACTAGAGACCTAGGGGAATCCAAGATGGGGTGACTTGTGGGGCTCTGACCAGATTCTGTTACCCAGAATCCTTTGTAAACCTCACAATTTGGCTAAAAAAACTCATTTTTCTCACATTATGGTGATAGAAAGTTCTGGAATCTGAGAGGAGCCACAAATTTCCTTCCACCCAGCGTTCCCCCAAGTCTCCCGATAAAAATGGTACCTCACTTGTGTGGGTAGGCCTAGCGCCTGTGACAGGATATGCCCCAAAACACAACGTGGACACATCCCATTCTTTCAGAGAGAACAGAGCTGTTTTTTGCAAAGTGCCTACCTGTAGATTTTGGCCTCTAGCTCAGCCGGCACCTAGGGAAACCTACCAAACCTGTGCATTTTTGAAAACTAGAGACCTAGGGGAATCCAAGATGGGGTGACTTGTGGGGCTCTGACCAGGTTCTGTTACCCAGAATCCTTTGCAAACCTAAAAATTTGGCTAAAAAAACAAATTTTCCTCACATTGTGGTGACAGAAAGTTCTGGAATCTGAGAGGAGCCACAAATTTCCTTTCAACCAGCGTTCCCCCATGTCTCCCAATAAAAATGGTACCTCACTTGTGTGGGTAGGCCTAGCGCCTGCAACAGGATATGCCCCAAAACACAACGTGGACACATCCCATTCTTTCACAGAAAACAGAGGTGTTTTTTGCAAAGTGCCTACCTGTAGATTTTGGCCTCTAGCTCAGCCGGCACCTAGGGAAACCTACCAAACCTGTGCATTTTTGAAAACTAGGGATATAGAGGAATCCAAGGTGGGGTGACTTGTGGGGCTCTGACCAGGTTCTGTTACCCAGAATCCTTTGCAAACCTCAAGATTTGGCTAAAAAAACACATTTTCCTCACATTATGGTGACAGAAAGTTCTGGAATCTGAGAGGAGCCACAAATTTCCTTCCACCCAGCGTTTCCCCAAGACTGCCGATAAAAATGATACCTCACTTGTGTGGGTAGGCCTAGCGCCCGCGACAGAAAATGTCCCAAAACACAACGTGGACACATCCCATTTTTTCACAGAAAACAGAGCTGTTTTTTGCAAAGTGCCTACTTGTAGATTTTGGCCTCTAGCTCAGCCGGCACCTAGGGAAACCTACCAAACCTGTGCATTTTTGAAAGCAAGAGACCTAGGGGAATTCAAGATGGGGTGACTTGTGGGGCTCTGACCAGGTTCTGTTACCCAGAATCCTTTGCAAACCTCAAAATGTTTCTAAAAAAACACATTTTCCTCACATTATGGTGACAGAAAGTTCTGGAATCTGAGAGGAGCCACAAATTTCCTTCCACCCAGCGTTCCCCCAAGTCTCCCAATAAAAATGGTACCCCACTTGTGTGGGTAGGCCTAGCGCCCGCGCCAAGATATGCCCCAAAACACAACGTGGACACATCCCATTCTTTCACAGAAAACAGAGCTGTTTTTTGCAAAGTACCTACCTGTAGATTTTGGCCTCTAGCTCAGCCGGCACCTAGGGAAACTTACCAAACCTGTTCATTTTTGAAAACTAGAGACCTAGGGGAATCCAAGATGAGGTGACTTGCGGGGCTCTGACCAGGTTCTGTTACCCAGAATCCTTTGCAAACCTCAACATTTGGCTAAAAAAAATATTTTCCTCACATTATGGTGACAGAAAGTTCTGAAATCTGAGAGGAGCCACAAATGTCTTTCCACCCAGAGTTCCCCCAAGTCTCCCGATAAAAATGGTACCTCACTTGTGTGGGTTGGCCTAGCGCCCGCGACAGGAAATGTCCCAAAACACAACGTGGACACATCCCATTTTTTCACAGAAAACAGAGCTGTTTTTTGCAAAGTGACTACCTGTAGATTTTGGCCTCTAGCTCAGCCGGCACCTAGGGAAACCTACCAAACCTGTGCATTTTTTAAAACTAGAGACCTAGGGGAATCCAAGATGGGGTGACTTGTGGGGCTCTGACCAGGTTCTGTTACCCAGAATCCTTTGCAAACCTCAAAATTTGTCTAAAAAAACACATTTTCCTCACATTATGGTGACAGAAAGTTCTGGAATCTGAGAGGAGCCACAAATTTCCTTCCACCCAGCGGTCCCCCAAGTCTCCCGATAAAAATGGTACCCCACTTGTGTGGGTAGGCCTAGCGCCCGCGCCAAGATATGCCCCAAAACACAACGTGGACACATCCCATTCTTTCACAGAAAAAAGAGCTGTTTCTTGCAAAGTACCTACCTGTAGATTTTGGCCTCTAGCTCAGCCGGCACCTAGGGAAACTTACCAAACCTGTTCATTTTTGAAAACTAGAGACCTAGGGGAATCCAAGATGAGGTGACTTGTGGGGCTCTGACCAGGTTCTGTTACCCAGAATCCTTTGCAAACCTCAAAATTTGGCAAAAAAATTTTTTTACCTCACATTATGGTGACAGAAAGTTCTGGAATCTGAAAGGAGCCACAAATTTCCTTCCACCCAGCGTTCCCCCAAGTCTCCCGATAAAAATGGTACCCCACTTGTGTGGGTAGGCCTAGCGCCCGCAACAGGATATGCCCCAAAACACAACGTGGACACATCCCATTTTTTCACAGAAAACAGCTGTTTTTTGCAAAGTGCCTACCTGTAGATTTTGGCCTCTAACTCAGCCGGCACCTAGGGAAATATACCAAACTTGTGCATTTTTGAAAACTAGAGACCTAGGGGAATCCAAGATGGGGTGACTTGTGGGGCTCTGACCAGGTTCTGTTACCCAGAATCTTTTGCAAACCTCAAAATGTGGCTAAAAAAACACATTTTCCTCACATTATGGTGACAGAAAGTTCTGGAATCTGAGAGGAGCCACAAATTTCTTTCCACGCAGCGTTCCCCCAAGTCTCCCGATAAAAATGGTACCTCACTTGTGTGAGTAGGCCTGGCGCCCGCGACACGAAATGTCCCAAAACACAACGTGGACACATCCCATTTTTTCACAGAAAACAGCTGTTTTTTGCAAAGTGCCTACCTGTAGATTTTGGCCTCTAGCTCAGTCGGCACCTAGGGAAACCTACCAAACCTATGCATTTTTTAAAACTAGAGACCTAGGGGAATCCAAGATGGGGTGAATTGTGGGGCTCTGACCAGGTTCTGTTACCCAGAGTCCTTTGCAAACCTCAAAATTTGGCTAAAAAAACACATTTTCCTCACATTATGGTGACAGAAAGTTCTGGAATCTGAGAGGACCCACAAATTTCCTTCCACCCAGCGTTCCCCCAAGTCTCCCGATACAAATGGTACCCCACTTGTGTGGGTAGGCCTAGCGCCTGCGACAGGATATGCCCCAAAACACAACGTGGACACATCCCATTTTTTCACAGAAAACAGAGCTGTTTTTTGCAAAGTGCCTACCTGTTGATTTTGGCCTCTAGCTCAGCCGGCACCTAGGGAAACCTACCAAACCTGTGCATTTTTTAAAACTAGAGACCTAGGGGAATCCAAGATGAGGCGACTTGTGGGGCTCTGACCAGGTTCTGTTACCCAGAATCCTTTGCAAACCTCAAAATTTGGCTAAAAAAACACATTTTCCTCACATTATGGTGACAGAAAGTTCTGGAATCTGAGAGGAGCCACAAATTCCTTTCACCCAGCGTTCCCCCAAGTCTCCCGATAAAAATGGTACCTCACTTGTGTGGGTAGGCCTAACACCCACGACAGGATATGCCCCAAAACACAACGTGGACACATCCCATTCTTTCACAGAAAACAGAACTGTTTTTTGCAAAGTGCCTACCTGTAGATTTTGGCCTCTAGCTCAGCCGGCACCTAGGGAAACCTACCAAACCTTTGCATTTTTGAAAACTAGAGACCTAGGGGAATCCAAGATGGGGTGAATTGTGGGGCTCTGACCAGGTTCTGTTACCCAGAGTCCTTTGCAAACCTCAAAATTTGGCTAAAAAAACACATTTTCCTCACATTATGGTGACAGAAAGTTCTGGAATCTGAGAGGAGCCACAAATTTCCTTCCACCCAGCGTTCCCCCAAGTCTCCCGATATAAATGGTACCCTACTTGTGTGGGTAGGCCTAGCGCCCGCGACAGGATATGCCCCAAAACACAACGTGGACACATCCCATTTTTTCACAGAAAACAGAGCTGTTTTTTGCAAAGTGCCTACCTGTAGATTTTGGCCTCTAGCTCAGCCGGCACCTAGGGAAACCTACCAAACCTGTGCATTTTTTTAAACTAGAGACCTAGGGGAATCCAAGATGAGGCGACTTGTGGGGCTCTGACCAGGTTCTGTTACCCAGAATCCTTTGCAAACCTCATAATTTGGCTAAAAAAACACATTTTCCTCACATTATGGTGACAGAAAGTTCTGGAATCTGAGAGGAGCCACAAATTTCTTTCCACCCAGCGTTCCCCCAAGTCTCCCGATAAAAATAGTACCTCACTTGTGTGAGTAGGCCTAGCGCCCGCGACAGGAAATATCCCAAAACACAACGTGGACACATCCCATTTTTTCACAGAAAACAGAGCTGTTTTTTGCAAAGTGCCTACCTGTAGATTTTGGCCTCTAGCTCAGCCGGCACCTAGGGAAACATACCAAACCTTTGCATTTTTTAAAACTAGAGAACTAGGGGAATCCAAGATGGGGTGACTTGTGGGGCTCTGACCAGGTTATGTTACCCAGAATCCTTTGCAAACCTCAAAATTTGGCTAAAAAAACACATTTTCCTCATATTTCGGTGACAGAAAGTTCTGGAATCTGAGAGGAGCCACAAATTTCCTTCCACCCAGCGTTCCCCCAAGTCTCCTGATAAAAATGATACCTCACTTGTGTGGGTAGGCCTAGCGCCCGCAACAGGAAATGCCCCAAAACACAACGTGAACACATCACATTTTTTTAAAGAAAACAGGTGTTTTTTGCAAAGTGCCTACCTGTAGGTTTTGGCCTCTAGATCAGCCGGCACCTAGGGAAACCTACCAAACCTGTGCATTTTTGAAAACTAGAGACATAGGGGAATCCAAGATGGGGTGACTTGTGGGGCTCTGACCAGGTTGTGTTACCCAGAATCCTTTGCAAACCTCAAAATTTGGCTAAAAAAACACATTTTCCTCACATTATGGTGATAGAAAGTTCTGGAATCTGAGAGGAGCCCCAAATTTCCTTCCACCCAGCGTTCCCCCAAGTCTCCCGATGAAAATGATACCTCACTTGTGTGGGTAGGCCTAGCGCCCGCGACAGGATATGCCCCAAAACACAACGTGGACACATCCCATTCTTTCACGGAAAACAGAGCTGTGTTTTGCAAAGTGCCTACCTGTAGATTTTGGCCTCTAGCTCACCTGGCACCTAGGGAAACCTACCAAACCTGTGCATTATTGAAAACTAGAGACCTAGGGGAATCCAAGATGGGGTGACTTGTGGTGCTCTGACCAGGTTCTGTTACCCAGAATCCTTTGCAAACCTCAAAATTTGGCTAAAAAAACAAATTTTCCTCACATTGTGGTGAAAGAAAGTTCTGGAATCTGAGAGGAGCCACAAATTTCCTTCCACCCAGCGTTCCCCCAAGTCTCCCGATAAAAATGGTACCTGACTTGTGTGGGTAGGCCTAGCGCCCGCAGCTGGATATGCCCGAAAACACAACGTGGACACATCCCATTCTTTCACAGAAAACAGAGCTGTTTTTTGCAAAGTGCCTACCTGTAGATTTTGGCAGCTAGCTCAACCGGCACCTAGGGAAACCTACCAAACCTGTGCATTTTTGAAAACTAGAGACCTAGGGGAATCCAAGATGGGGTGACTTGTGGGGCTCTGACCAGGTTCTGTTACCCAGAATGCTTTGCAAACCTCAAGATTTGGCTAAAAAAACACATTTTCCTCACATTATGGTGACAGAAAGTTCTGGAATCTGAGAGGAGCCACAAATTCCTTTCACACAGCGTTCCCCCAAGTCTCCCGATAAAAATGGTACCTCACTTGTGTGGGTAGGCCTAGCGCCCGCGACAGGATATGCCCCAAAACACAACGTGGACACACCCCATTCTTTCACAGAAAACAGAGCTGTTTTTTGCAAAGTGCCTACCTGTGGATTTTGGCCTCTAGCTCAACCGGCACCTAGGAAACCTACCAAACCTGTGTATTTTTGAAAACTAGAGATCTAGAGGAATCCAAGATGGGGTGACTTGAGGGGCTCTGACCAGGTTCTGTTACCCAGAATCCTTTGCAAACCTCAAAATTTGGCTAAAAAAACACATTTTCCTCACATTATGGTGATAGAAAGTTCTGGAATCTGAGAGGAGACACAAATTTCCTTCCACCCAGTGTTCCCCCAAGTCTCCCGATAAAAATGGCACCTCACTTGTGTGGGTAGGCCTAGCGCCCGCGACAGGATATGCCCCAAAACACAACGTGGACACATCCCATTCTTTCACAGAAAACAAAGCTGTTTTTTGCAAAGTGCCTACCTGTAGATTTTGGCCTCTAGCTCAACCGGCACCTAGGGAAACCTACCAAACCTGTACATTTTTTAAAACTAGAGACCTAGAGGAATCCAAGATGGGGTGACTTGTGGGGCTCTGACCAGGTTATGTTACCCAGAATCCTTTGCAAACCTAAAAATTTGGCTAAAAAAACAAATTTTCCTCACATTGTGGTGACAGAAAGTTCTGGAATCTGAGAGGAGCCACAAATTTCCTTCCAACCAGCGTTCCCCCAAGTCTCCCGATAAAAATGGTACCTGACTTGTGTGGGTAGGCCTAGCGCCCGCAACAGGATATGCCCCAAAACACAACGTGGACACATCCCATTCTTTCACAGAAAACAGAGCTGTTTTTTGCAAAGTGCCTACCTGTAGATTTTGGCCTCTAGCTCAGCCGGCACCTAGGGACACCTACCAAACCTGTGATTTTTGAAAACTAGAGACCTAGGGGAATCCAAGATGGGGTGACTTGTGGGGCTCTGACCAGGTTCTGTTACCCAGAATCCTTTGCAAACCTCACAATTTGGCTAAAAAAACAAATTTTCCTCACATTATGGTGACAGAAAGTTCTGGAATCTGAGAGGAGCCACAAATTTCCTTCCACCCAGTGTTCCCCCAAGTCTCCTGATAAAAATGATACCTCACTTGTGTGGGTAGGCCTAGCGCCCGTAACAGGAAATGCCCCAAAACGCAACGTGGACACATCACATTTTTTGAAAGAAAACAAAGGTGTTTTTTGCAAAGTGCCTACCTGTAGATTTTGGCCTCTAGCTCAGCCGGTACCTAGGGAAACCTACCAAACCTGTGCATTTTTTAAAACTAGAGACCTAGAGGAATCCAAGATGGGGTGACTTGTGGGGCTCTGACCAGGTTATGTTACCCAGAATCCTTTGCAAACCTCAAAATTTGGCTAAAAAAACACATTTTCCTCATATTTCGGTGACAGAAAGTTCTGGAATCTGAGAGGAGCCACAAATTTACTTCCACCCAGCGTTCCCCCAAGTCTCCTGATAAAAATGATACCTCACTTGTGTGGGTAGGCCTAGCGCCCGCAACAGGAAATGCTCCAAAACACAACGTGAACACATCACATTTTTTTAAAGAAAACAGGTGTTTTTTGCAAAGTGCCTACCTGTAGGTTTTGGCCTCTAGATCAGCCGGCACCTAGGGAAACCTACCAAACCTGTGCATTTTTGAAAACTAGAGACATAGGGGAATCCAAGATGGGGTGACTTGTGGGGCTCTGACCAGGTTGTGTTACCCAGAATCCTTTGCAAACCTCAAAATTTGGCTAAAAAAACACATTTTCCTCACATTATGGTGATAGAAAGTTCTGGAATCTGAGAGGAGCCACAAATTTCCTTCCACCCAGCGTTCCCCCAAGTCTCCCGATGAAAATGATACCTCACTTGTGTGGGTAGGCCTAGCGCCCGCGACAGGATATGCCCCAAAACACAACGTGGACACATCCCATTCTTTCACAGAAAACAGAGCTGTGTTTTGCAAAGTGCCTACCTGTAGATTTTGGCCTCTAGCTCACCTGGCACTTAGGGAAACCTACCAAACCTGTGCATTATTGAAAACTAGAGACCTAGGGGAATCCATGATGGGGTGACTTGTGGTGCTCTGACCAGGTTCTGTTACCCAGAATCCTTTGCAAACCTCAAAATTTGGCTAAAAAAACAAATTTTCCTCACATTGTGGTGAAAGAAAGTTCTGGAATCTGAGAGGAGCCACAAATTTCCTTCCACCCAGCGTTCCCCCAAGTCTCCCGATAAAAATGGTACCTGACTTGTGAGGGTAGGCCTAGCGCCCGCAACTGGATATGCCCGAAAACACAACGTGGACACATCCCATTCTTTCACAGAAAACAGAGCTGTTTTTTGCAAAGTGCCTACCTGTAGATTTTGGCATCTAGCTCAACCGGCACCTAGGGAAACCTACCAAACCTGTGCATTTTTTAAAACTAGAGACCTAGGGGAATCCAAGATGGGGTGACTTGTGGGGCTCTGACCAGGTTCTGTTACCCAGAATGCTTTGCAAACCTCAAGATTTGGCTAAAAAAACACATTTTCCTCACATTATGGTGACAGAAAGTTCTGGAATCTGAGAGGAGCCACAAATTCCTTTCACACAGCGTTCCCCCAAGTCTCCCGATAAAAATGGTACCTCACTTGTGTGGGTAGGCCTAGCGCCCGCGACAGGATATGCCCCAAAACACAACGTGGACACACCCCATTCTTTCACAGAAAACAGAGCTGTTTTTTGCAAAGTGCCTACCTGTGGATTTTGGCCTCTAGCTCAACCGGCACCTAGGAAACCTACCAAACCTGTGTATTTTTGAAAACTAGAGATCTAGAGGAATCCAAGATGGGGTGACTTGAGGGGCTCTGACCAGGTTCTGTTACCCAGAATCCTTTGCAAACCAAAAAATTTGGCTAAAAAAACAAATTTTCCTCACATTGTGGTGACAGAAAGTTCTGGAATCTGAGAGGAGCCACAAATTTCCTTCCAACCAGCGTTCCTCCAAGTCTCCAGATAAAAATGGTACCTCACTTGTGTGGGTAGGCCTAGCGCCTGCAACAGGATATGCCCCAAAACACAACGTCGACACATCCCATTCTTTCACATAAAACAGAGGTGTTTTTTGCAAAGTGCCTACCTGTAGATTTTGGCCTCTAGCTCAGCCGGCACCTAGGGAAACCTACCAAACCTGTGCATTATTGAAAACTAGAGACCTAGGGGAATCCAAGATGGGGTGACTTGTGGGGCTCTGACCAGGTTCTGTTACCCAGAATCCTTTGCAAACCTCAAAATTTGGCTAAAAAAACACATTTTCCTCACATTGTGGTGACCTAAAGTTCTGGAATCTGAGAGGAGCCACAAATTTCCTTCCAACCAGCGTTCCCCCAAGTCTCCCGATAAAAATGGTACCTGACTTGTGTGGGTAGGCCTAGCGCCCGCAACAGGATATGCCCCAAAACACAACGTGGACACATCCCATTCTTTCACAGAAAACAGAGCTGTTTTTTGCAAAGTTCCTACCTGTAGATTTTGGCCTCTAGCTCAGCCGGCACCTAGGGACACCTACCAAACCTGTGATTTTTGAAAACTAGAGACCTAGGGGAATCCAAGATGGGGTGACTTGTGGGGCTCTGACCAGGTTCTGTTACCCAGAATCCTTTGCAAACCTCAAGATTTGGCTAAAAAAACACATTTTCCTCACATTATGGTGACAGAAAGTTCTGGAATCTGAGAGGAGCCACAAATTTCCTTCCACCCAGCGTTCCCCCAAGTCTCCCAATAAAAATCATACGTCACTTGAGTGGGAGGCCTACCGCCCGCGACAGGAAATGTCCCAAAACACAACGTGGACACATCCCATTTTTTCACAGAAAACAGAGCTGTTTTTTGCAAAGTGCCTACCTGTAGATTTTGGCCTCTAACTCAGCCGGCACCTAGGGAAACCTACCAAACCTGTGCATTATTGAAAACTAGAGACCTAGGGGAATCCAAGATGGGATGACTTGTGGAGCTCTGACCAGGTTCTGTTACCCATAATCCTATGCAAACCTCAAAATTTGGCTAAAAAAACACATTTTCCTCACATTGTGGTGACCTAAAGTTCTGGAATCTGAGAGGAGCCACAAATTTCCTTCCACCCAGCGTTCCCCCAAGTCTCCCGATAAAAATGGTACCTCACTTGTGTGGGTAGGCCTAGCGCCCGCAACAGGATATGCCCCAAAACACAACGTGGACACATCCCATTCTTTCACAGAAAACAGAGCTGTTTTTTGCAAAGTTCCTACCTCTAGATTTTGGCCTCTAGCTCATCCGGCACCTAGGGAAACCTACCAAACCTGTGCATTTTTGAAAACTAGAGACCTAGGGGAATCCAAGATGGGGTGACTTGTGGGGCTCTGACCAGGTTCTGTTACCCAGAATCCTTTGCAAACCTCAAGATTTGGCTAAAAAAACACATTTTCCTCACATTATGTTGACACAAAGTTCTGGAATCTGAGAGGAGCCACAAATTTCCTTCCACCCAGCGTTCCCCCAAGTCTCCCAATAAAAATCATACGTCACTTGTGTGGGTAGGCCTAGCGCCCGTGACAGGATATGCCCCAAAACACAACGTGGACACATCCCATTCTTTCACAGAAAACAGAGCTGTTTTTTGCAAAGTGCCTACCTGTAGATTTTGGCCTCTAGCTCAACCGGCACCTAGGAAACCTACCAAACCTGTGTATGTTTGAAAACTAGAGACCTAGGGGAATCCAAGATGGGGTGACTTGTGGGGCTCTGACCAGATTCTGTTACCCAGAATCCTTTGTAAACCTCACAATTTGGCTAAAAAAACTCATTTTTCTCACATTATGGTGATAGAAAGTTCTGGAATCTGAGAGGAGCCACAAATTTCCTTCCACCCAGCGTTCCCCCAAGTCTCCCGATAAAAATGGTACCTCACTTGTGTGGGTAGGCCTAGCGCCTGTGACAGGATATGCCCCAAAACACAACGTGGACACATCCCATTCTTTCAGAGAGAACAGAGCTGTTTTTTGCAAAGTGCCTACCTGTAGATTTTGGCCTCTAGCTCAGCCGGCACCTAGGGAAACCTACCAAACCTGTGCATTTTTGAAAACTAGAGACCTAGGGGAATCCAAGATGGGGTGACTTGTGGGGCTCTGACCAGGTTCTGTTACCCAGAATCCTTTGCAAACCTAAAAATTTGGCTAAAAAAACAAATTTTCCTCACATTGTGGTGACAGAAAGTTCTGGAATCTGAGAGGAGCCACAAATTTCCTTTCAACCAGCGTTCCCCCATGTCTCCCAATAAAAATGGTACCTCACTTGTGTGGGTAGGCCTAGCGCCTGCAACAGGATATGCCCCAAAACACAACGTGGACACATCCCATTCTTTCACAGAAAACAGAGGTGTTTTTTGCAAAGTGCCTACCTGTAGATTTTGGCCTCTAGCTCAGCCGGCACCTAGGGAAACCTACCAAACCTGTGCATTTTTGAAAACTAGGGATATAGAGGAATCCAAGGTGGGGTGACTTGTGGGGCTCTGACCAGGTTCTGTTACCCAGAATCCTTTGCAAACCTCAAGATTTGGCTAAAAAAACACATTTTCCTCACATTATGGTGACAGAAAGTTCTGGAATCTGAGAGGAGCCACAAATTTCCTTCCACCCAGCGTTTCCCCAAGACTGCCGATAAAAATGATACCTCACTTGTGTGGGTAGGCCTAGCGCCCGCGACAGGAAATGTCCCAAAACACAACGTGGACACATCCCATTTTTTCACAGAAAACAGAGCTGTTTTTTGCAAAGTGCCTACTTGTAGATTTTGGCCTCTAGCTCAGCCGGCACCTAGGGAAACCTACCAAACCTGTGCATTTTTGAAAGCAAGAGACCTAGGGGAATTCAAGATGGGGTGACTTGTGGGGCTCTGACCAGGTTCTGTTACCCAGAATCCTTTGCAAACCTCAAAATGTTTCTAAAAAAACACATTTTCCTCACATTATGGTGACAGAAAGTTCTGGAATCTGAGAGGAGCCACAAATTTCCTTCCACCCAGCGTTCCCCCAAGTCTCCCAATAAAAATGGTACCCCACTTGTGTGGGTAGGCCTAGCGCCCGCGCCAAGATATGCCCCAAAACACAACGTGGACACATCCCATTCTTTCACAGAAAACAGAGCTGTTTTTTGCAAAGTACCTACCTGTAGATTTTGGCCTCTAGCTCAGCCGGCACCTAGGGAAACTTACCAAACCTGTTCATTTTTGAAAACTAGAGACCTAGGGGAATCCAAGATGAGGTGACTTGCGGGGCTCTGACCAGGTTCTGTTACCCAGAATCCTTTGCAAACCTCAACATTTGGCTAAAAAAAATATTTTCCTCACATTATGGTGACAGAAAGTTCTGAAATCTGAGAGGAGCCACAAATGTCTTTCCACCCAGAGTTCCCCCAAGTCTCCCGATAAAAATGGTACCTCACTTGTGTGGGTTGGCCTAGCGCCCGCGACAGGAAATGTCCCAAAACACAACGTGGACACATCCCATTTTTTCACAGAAAACAGAGCTGTTTTTTGCAAAGTGACTACCTGTAGATTTTGGCCTCTAGCTCAGCCGGCACCTAGGGAAACCTACCAAACCTGTGCATTTTTTAAAACTAGAGACCTAGGGGAATCCAAGATGGGGTGACTTGTGGGGCTCTGACCAGGTTCTGTTACCCAGAATCCTTTGCAAACCTCAAAATTTGTCTAAAAAAACACATTTTCCTCACATTATGGTGACAGAAAGTTCTGGAATCTGAGAGGAGCCACAAATTTCCTTCCACCCAGCGGTCCCCCAAGTCTCCCGATAAAAATGGTACCCCACTTGTGTGGGTAGGCCTAGCGCCCGCGCCAAGATATGCCCCAAAACACAACGTGGACACATCCCATTCTTTCACAGAAAAAAGAGCTGTTTCTTGCAAAGTACCTACCTGTAGATTTTGGCCTCTAGCTCAGCCGGCACCTAGGGAAACTTACCAAACCTGTTCATTTTTGAAAACTAGAGACCTAGGGGAATCCAAGATGAGGTGACTTGTGGGGCTCTGACCAGGTTCTGTTACCCAGAATCCTTTGCAAACCTCAAAATTTGGCAAAAAAATTTTTTTACCTCACATTATGGTGACAGAAAGTTCTGGAATCTGAAAGGAGCCACAAATTTCCTTCCACCCAGCGTTCCCCCAAGTCTCCCGATAAAAATGGTACCCCACTTGTGTGGGTAGGCCTAGCGCCCGCAACAGGATATGCCCCAAAACACAACGTGGACACATCCCATTTTTTCACAGAAAACAGCTGTTTTTTGCAAAGTGCCTACCTGTAGATTTTGGCCTCTAACTCAGCCGGCACCTAGGGAAATATACCAAACTTGTGCATTTTTGAAAACTAGAGACCTAGGGGAATCCAAGATGGGGTGACTTGTGGGGCTCTGACCAGGTTCTGTTACCCAGAATCTTTTGCAAACCTCAAAATGTGGCTAAAAAAACACATTTTCCTCACATTATGGTGACAGAAAGTTCTGGAATCTGAGAGGAGCCACAAATTTCTTTCCACGCAGCGTTCCCCCAAGTCTCCCGATAAAAATGGTACCTCACTTGTGTGAGTAGGCCTGGCGCCCGCGACACGAAATGTCCCAAAACACAACGTGGACACATCCCATTTTTTCACAGAAAACAGCTGTTTTTTGCAAAGTGCCTACCTGTAGATTTTGGCCTCTAGCTCAGTCGGCACCTAGGGAAACCTACCAAACCTATGCATTTTTTAAAACTAGAGACCTAGGGGAATCCAAGATGGGGTGAATTGTGGGGCTCTGACCAGGTTCTGTTACCCAGAGTCCTTTGCAAACCTCAAAATTTGGCTAAAAAAACACATTTTCCTCACATTATGGTGACAGAAAGTTCTGGAATCTGAGAGGACCCACAAATTTCCTTCCACCCAGCGTTCCCCCAAGTCTCCCGATACAAATGGTACCCCACTTGTGTGGGTAGGCCTAGCGCCTGCGACAGGATATGCCCCAAAACACAACGTGGACACATCCCATTTTTTCACAGAAAACAGAGCTGTTTTTTGCAAAGTGCCTACCTGTTGATTTTGGCCTCTAGCTCAGCCGGCACCTAGGGAAACCTACCAAACCTGTGCATTTTTTAAAACTAGAGACCTAGGGGAATCCAAGATGAGGCGACTTGTGGGGCTCTGACCAGGTTCTGTTACCCAGAATCCTTTGCAAACCTCAAAATTTGGCTAAAAAAACACATTTTCCTCACATTATGGTGACAGAAAGTTCTGGAATCTGAGAGGAGCCACAAATTCCTTTCACCCAGCGTTCCCCCAAGTCTCCCGATAAAAATGGTACCTCACTTGTGTGGGTAGGCCTAACACCCACGACAGGATATGCCCCAAAACACAACGTGGACACATCCCATTCTTTCACAGAAAACAGAACTGTTTTTTGCAAAGTGCCTACCTGTAGATTTTGGCCTCTAGCTCAGCCGGCACCTAGGGAAACCTACCAAACCTTTGCATTTTTGAAAACTAGAGACCTAGGGGAATCCAAGATGGGGTGAATTGTGGGGCTCTGACCAGGTTCTGTTACCCAGAGTCCTTTGCAAACCTCAAAATTTGGCTAAAAAAACACATTTTCCTCACATTATGGTGACAGAAAGTTCTGGAATCTGAGAGGAGCCACAAATTTCCTTCCACCCAGCGTTCCCCCAAGTCTCCCGATATAAATGGTACCCTACTTGTGTGGGTAGGCCTAGCGCCCGCGACAGGATATGCCCCAAAACACAACGTGGACACATCCCATTTTTTCACAGAAAACAGAGCTGTTTTTTGCAAAGTGCCTACCTGTAGATTTTGGCCTCTAGCTCAGCCGGCACCTAGGGAAACCTACCAAACCTGTGCATTTTTTTAAACTAGAGACCTAGGGGAATCCAAGATGAGGCGACTTGTGGGGCTCTGACCAGGTTCTGTTACCCAGAATCCTTTGCAAACCTCATAATTTGGCTAAAAAAACACATTTTCCTCACATTATGGTGACAGAAAGTTCTGGAATCTGAGAGGAGCCACAAATTTCTTTCCACCCAGCGTTCCCCCAAGTCTCCCGATAAAAATAGTACCTCACTTGTGTGAGTAGGCCTAGCGCCCGCGACAGGAAATATCCCAAAACACAACGTGGACACATCCCATTTTTTCACAGAAAACAGAGCTGTTTTTTGCAAAGTGCCTACCTGTAGATTTTGGCCTCTAGCTCAGCCGGCACCTAGGGAAACATACCAAACCTTTGCATTTTTTAAAACTAGAGACCTAGGGGAATCAAAGATGGGGTGAATTGTGGGGCTCTGACCAGTTTCTGTTACCCAGAGTCCTTTGCAAACCTCAAAATTTGGCTAAAAAAACACATTTTCCTCACATTATGGTGACAGAAAGTTCTGGATTCTGAGAGGAGCCACAAATTTCCTTCCACCCAGCGTTCCCCCAAGTCTCACGATAAAAATGGTACCCCACTTGTGTGGGTAGGCCTAGCGCCCGCGACAGGATATGCCCCAAAACACAACATGGACACATCCCATTTTTTCACAGAAAACAGAGCTGTTTTTTGTAAAGTGCCTACCTGTAGATTTTGGCCTCTAGCTCAGCCGGCACCTAGGGAAACCTACCAAACCTGTGCATTTTTGAAAACTAGAGACCTAGGGGAATCAAAGATGGGGTGAATTGTGGGGCTCTGACCAGTTTCTGTTACCCAGAGTCCTTTGCAAACCTCAAAATTTGGCTAAAAAAACACATTTTCCTCACATTATGGTGACAGAAAGTTCTGGAATCTGAGAGGAGCCACAAATTTCTTTCCACCCAGCGTTCCCCCAAGTCTCCCGATAAAAATGGTACCCCACTTGTGTGGGTAGGCCTAGCGCCCGCGCCAAGATATGCCCCAAAACACAACGTGGACACATCCCATTCTTTCACAGAAAACAGAGCTGTTTTTTGCAAAGTACCTACCTGTAGATTTTGGCCTCTAGCCTAGCCGGCACCTAGCGAAACTTACCAAACCTGTTCATTTTTGAAAACTAGAGACGTAGGGGAATCCAAGATGAGGTGACTTGTGGGGCTCTGACCAGGTTCTGTTACCCAGAATCCTTTGCAAACCTCAAAATGTGGCTAAAATTCTTTTTACCTCACATTATGGTGACAGAAAGTACTAGAATCTGAGAGGAGCCACAAATTTCCTTCCACCCAGCGTTCCTCCAAGTCTCCCGATAAAAATGGTACCCCACTTGTGTGGGTAGGCCTAGCGCCCGCGACAGGATATGCCCCAAAACACAACGTGGACACATCCCATTCTTTCACAGAAAACAGAGCTGTTTTTTGCAAAGTGCCTACCTGTAGATTTTGGCCTCTAGCTCAGCCGGCACCTAGGGAAACCTACCAAACCTGTGCATTTTTTTAAACTAGAGACCTAGGGGAATCCAAGATGAGGCGACTTGTGGGACTCTGACCAGGTTCTGTTACCCAGAATCCTTTGCAAACCTCAAAATTTGGCTAAAAAAACACATTTTCCTCACATTATGGTGACAGAAAGCTCTGGAATCTGAGAGGAGCCACAAATTTCTTTCCACGCAGCGTTCCCCCAAGTCTCCCGATAAAAATGGTACCCCACTTGTGTGGGTAGGCCTAGCGCCCGCGACAGGATATGCCCCAAAACACAACGTGGACACATCCCATTTTTTCACAGAAAACAGAGCTGTTTTTTGCAAAGTGCCTACCTGTAGATTTTGGCCTCTAGCTCAGCCGGCACCTAGGGAAACCTACCAAACCTGTGCATTTTTTAAAACTAGAGACCTAGGGGAATCCAAGATGAGGCGACTTGTGGGGCTCTGACCAGGTTCTGTTACCCAGAATCCTTTGCAAACCTCAAAATTTGGCTAAAAAAACACATTTTCCTCACATTATGCTGACAGAAAGTTCTGGAATCTGAGAGGAGCCACAAATTCCTTTCACCCAGCGTTCCCCCAAGTCTCCCGATAAAAATGGTACCTCACTTGTGTGGGTAGGCCTAACACCCGCGACAGGATATGCCCCAAAACACAACGTGGACACATCCCATTTTTTCACAGAAAACAGAGCTGTTTTTTGCAAAGTTCCTACCTGTTGATTTTGGCCTCTAGCTCAGCCGGCACCTAGGAAAACCTACCAAACCTGTGCATTTTTTAAAACTAGAGACCTAGGGGAATCCAAGATGAGGACACGTGTGGGGCTCTGACCAGGTTCTGTTACCCAGAATCCTTTGCAAACCTCAAAATTTGGCTAAAAAAACAAATTTTCCTCACATTATGGTGACAGAAAGTTCTGGAATCTGAGAGGAGCCACAAATTCCTTTCACCCAGCGTTCCCCCAAGTCTCCCGATAAAAATGGTACCTCACTTGTGTGGGTAGGCCTTGCGCCCGCAACAGGAAATGTCCCAAAACACAACGTGGACACATCCCATTTTTTCACAGAAAACAGAGCTGTTTTTTGCAAAGTGCCTACCTGTAGATTTTGGACTCTAGCTCAGCCGGCACCTAGGGAAACCTACCAAACCTGTGCATTTTTTAAAACTAGAGACCTAGGGGAATCCAAGATGGGGTGAATTGTGGGGCTCTGACCAGTTTCTGTTACCCAGAGTCCTTTTCAAACCTCAAAATTTGGCTAAAAAAACACATTTTCCTCACATTATGGTGACAGAAAGTTCTGGAATCTGAGAGGAGCCACAAATTTCCTTCCACCAAGCGTTCCCCCAAGTCTCCCGATAAAAATGGTACCCCACTTGTGTGGGTAGGCCTAGCGCCCGCGACAGGATATGCCCCAAAACACAACGTGGACACATCCCATTTTTTCACAGAAAACAGAGCTGTTTTTTGCAAAGTGCCTACCTGTAGATTTTGGCCTCTAGCTCAGCCGGCACCTAGGGAAACCTACCAAACCTGTGCATTTTTTTAAACTAGACACCTAGGGGAATCCAAGATGAGGCGACTTGTGGGGCTCTGACCAGGTTCTGTTACCCAGAATCCTTTGCAAACCTCAAAATTTGGCTAAAAAAACACATTTTCCTCACATTATGGTGACAGAAAGTTCTGGAATCTGAGAGGAGCCACAAATTTCTTTCCACGCAGCGTTCCCCCAAGTCTCCCGATAAAAATGGTACCCCACTTGTGTGGGTAGGCCTAGCGCCCGCGACAGGATATGCCCCAAAACACAACGTGGACACATCCCATTTTTTAACAGAAAACAGAGCTGTTTTTTGCAAAGTGCCTACCTGTAGATTTTGGCCTCTACCTCAGCCGGCACCTAGGGAAACCTACCAAACCTGTGCATTTTTTTAAACTAGAGACCTAGGGGAATCCAAGATGAGGCGACTTGTGGGGCTCTGACCAGGTTCTGTTACCCAGAATCCTTTGCAAACCTCAAAATTTGGCTAAAAAAACACATTTTCCTCACATTATGGTGACAGAAAGTTCTGGAATCTGAGAGGAGCCACAAATTCCTTTCACCCAGCGTTCCCCCAAGTCTCCCGATAAAAATGGTACCTCACTTGTGTGGGTAGGTATAACACCCGCGACAGGATATGCCCCAAAACACAACGTGGACACATCCCATTTTTTCACAGAAAACAGAGCTGTGTTTTGCAAAGTGCCTACCTGTTGATTTTGGCCTATAGCTCAGCCGGCACCTAGGGAAACCTACCAAACCTGTGCATTTTTTAAAACTAGAGACCTAGGGGAATCCAAGATGAGGCGACGTGTTGGGCTCTGACCAGGTTCTGTTACCCAGAATCCTTTGCAAACCTCAAAATTTGGCTAAAAAAACAAATTTTCCTCACATTATGGTGACAGAAAGTTCTGGAATCTGAGAGGAGCCACAAATTCCTTTCACCCAGCGTTCCCCCAAGTCTCCCGATAAAAATGGTACCGCACTTGTGTGGGTAGGCCTTGCGCCCGCGACAGGAAATGTCCCAAAACACAACGTGGACACATCCCATTTTTTCACAGAAAACAGAGCTGTTTTTTGCAAAGTGCCTACCTGTAGATTTTGGACTCTAGCTCAGCCGGCACCTAGGGAAACCTACCAAACCTTTGCATTTTTTAAAACTAGAGACCTAGGGGAATCCAAGATGGGGTGAATTGTGGGGCTCTGACCAGTTTCTGTTACCCAGAGTCCTTTGCAAACCTCAAAATTTGGCTTAAAAAACACCTTTTCCTCACATTATGGTGACAGAAAGTTCTGGAATCTGAGAGGAGCCACAAATTTCCTTCCACCCAGCGTTCCCCCAAGTCTCCCGATAAAAATGGTACCCCACTTGTGTGGGTAGGCCTAGCGCCCGCGACAGGATATGCCCCAAAACACAACGTGGACACATCCCATTTTTTCACAGAAAACAGAGCTGTTTTTTGCAAAGTGCCTACCTGTAGATTTTGGCCTCTAGCTCAGCCGGCACCTAGGGAAACCTACCAAACCTGTGCATTTTTTTAAACTAGAGACCTAGGGGAATCCAAGATGAGGCGACTTGTGGGGCTCTGACCAGGTTCTGTTACCCAGAATCCTTTGCAAACCTCAAAATTTGGCTAAAAAAACACATTTTCCTCACATTATGGTGACAGAAAGTTCTGGAATCTGAGAGGAGCCACAAATTTCTTTCCACGCAGCGTTCCCCCAAGTCTCCCGATAAAAATGGTACCCCACTTGTGTGGGTAGGCCTAGCGCCCGCGACAGGATATGCCCCAAAACACAACGTGGACACATCCCATTTTTTCACAGAAAACAGAGCTGTTTTTTGCAAAGTGCCTACCTGTAGATTTTGGCCTCTAGCTCAGCCGGCACCTAGGGAAACCTACCAAACCTGTGCATTTTTTAAAACTAGAGACCTAGGGGAATCCAAGATGAGGCGACTTGTGGGGCTCTGACCAGGTTCTGTTACCCAGAATCCTTTGCAAACCTCAAAATTTGGCTAAAAAAACACATTTTCCTCACATTATGCTGACAGAAAGTTCTGGAATCTGAGAGGAGCCACAAATTCCTTTCACCCAGCGTTCCCCCAAGTCTCCCGATAAAAATGGTACCTCACTTGTGTGGGTAGGCCTAACACCCGCGACAGGATATGCCCCAAAACACAACGTGGACACATCCCATTTTTTCACAGAAAACAGAGCTGTTTTTTGCAAAGTGCCTACCTGTTGATTTTGGCCTCTAGCTCAGCCGGCACCTAGGGAAACCGACCAAACCTGTGCATTTTTTAAAACTAGAGACCTAGGGGAATCCAAGATGAGGCGACGTGTTGGGCTCTGACCTGGTTCTGTTACCCAGAATCCTTTGCAAACCTCAAAATTTGGCTAAAAAAACAAATTTTCCTCACATTATGGTGACAGAAAGTTCTGGAATCTGAGAGGAGCCACAAATTCCTTTCACCCAGCGTTCCCCCAAGTCTCCCGATAAAAATGGTACCGCACTTGTGTGGGTAGGCCTTGCGCCCGCGACAGGAAATGTCCCAAAACACAACGTGGACACATCCCATTTTTTCACAGAAAACAGAGCTGTTTTTTGCAAAGTGCCTACCTGTAGATTTTGGACTCTAGCTCAGCCGGCACCTAGGGAAACCTACCGAACCTTTGCATTTTTTAAAACTAGAGACCTAGGGGAATCCAAGATGGGGTGAATTGTGGGGCTCTGACCAGTTTCTGTTACCCAGAGTCCTTTTCAAACCTCAAAATTTGGCTAAAAAAACAAATTTTCCTCACATTATGGTGACAGAAAGTTCTGGAATCTGAGAGGAGCCACAAATTTCCTTCCACCCAGCGTTCCCCCAAGTCTCCCGATAAAAATGGTACCCCACTTGTGTGGGTAGGCCTAGCGCCCGCGACAGGATATGCCCCAAAACACAACGTGGACACATCCCATTTTTTCACAGAAAACAGAGCTGTTTTTTGCAAAGTGCCTACCTGTAGATTTTGGCCTCTAGCTCAGCCGGCACCTAGGGAAACCTACCAAACCTGTGCATTTTTTACAACTAGAGACCTAGGGGAATCCAAGATGAGGTGACTTGTGGGGCTCTGACCAGGTTCTGTTACCCAGAATCCTTTGCAAACCTCAAAATTTGGCTAAAAAAACACATTTTCCTCACATTATGGTGACAGAAAGTTCTGGAATCTGAGAGGAGCCACAAATTTCTTTCCACGCAGCGTTCCCCCAAGTCTCCCGATAAAAATGGTACCTCACTTGTGTGAGTAGGCCTAGCGCCCGCGATAGGAAATGTCCCAAAACACAACGTGGACACATCCCATTTTTTCACAGAAAACAGAGCTGTTTTTTGCAAAGTGCCTACCTGTAGATTTTGGCCTCTAGCTCAGCCGGCACCTAGGGAAACCTACCAAACCTGTGCATTTTTTAAAACTAGAGACCTAGGGGAACCCAAGATGAGGCGACTTGTGTGGCTCTGACCAGGTTCTGTTACCCAGAATCCTCTGCAAACCTCAAAATTTGGCTAAAAAAACACATTTTCCTCACATTATGGTGACAGAAAGTTCTGGAATCTGAGAGGAGCCACAAATTTCCTTCCACCCAGCGTTCCCCCAAGTCTCCCGATAAAAATGGTACCCCACTTGTGTGGGTAGGCCTAGCGCCCGCGACAGGATATGCCCCAAAACACAACGTGGACACATCCCATTTTTTCACAGAAAACAGCTGTTTTTTGCAAAGTGCCTACCTGCAGAGTTTGGCCTCTAGCTCAGCCAGCACCTAGGGAAACCTACCAAACCTTTGCATTTTTTAAAACTAGAGACCTAGGGGAATCCAAGATGGGGTGAATTGTGGGGCTCTGACCAGGTTCTGTTACCCAGAATCCTTTGCAAACCTCAAAATTTGGCTAAAAAAACACATTTTCCTCACATTATGGTGACAGAAAGTTCTGGAATCAGAGAGGAGCCACAAATTTCCTTCCACCCAGCGTTCCCCCAAGTCTCCCGATAAAAATGGTACCCTACTTGTGTGGGTAGGCCTAGCGCCCGTGACAGGATATGCTCCAAAACACAATGTGGACACATCCCATTTTTTCACAGAAAACAGAGCTGTTTTTTGCAAAGTGCCTACCTGTAGATTTTGGCCTCTAGCTCAGCCGGCACCTAGGGAAACCTACCAAACCTGTGCATTTTTTAAAACTAGAGACCTAGGGGAACCCAAGATGAGGCGACTTGTGTGGCTCTGACCAGGTTCTGTTACCCAGAATCCTCTGCAAACCTCAAAATTTGGCTAAAAAAACACATTTTCCTCACATTATGGTGACAGAAAGTTCTGGAATCTGAGAGGAGCCACAAATTCCTTTCACCCAGCGTTTCCCCAAGTCTCCTGATAAAAATGGTACCTCACTTGTGTGGGTAGGCCTAACACCCGCGACAGGATATGCCCCAAAACACAACGTGGACACATCCCATTCTTTCACAGAAAACAGAGCTGTTTTTTGCAAAGTGCCTACCCGTCGATTTTGGCCTCTAGCTCAGTCGGCACCTAGGGAAACCTACCAAACCTTTGCATTTTTTAAAACTAGAGACCTAGGGGAATCCAAGATGGGGTGAATTGTGGGGCTCTGACCAGGTTCTGTTACCCAGAGTCCTTTGCAAACCTCAAAATTTGGCTAAAAAAACACATTTTCCTCACATTATGGTGACAGAAAGTTCTGGAATCTGAGAGGAGCCACAAATTCCCTTCCACCCAGCGTTCCCCCAAGTCTCCCGATACAAATGGTACCCCACTTGTGTGGGTAGGCCTAGCGCCCGCGACAGGATATGCCCCAAAACACAACGTGGACACATCCCATTTTTTCACAGAAAACAGAGCTGTGTTTTGCAAAGTGCCTACCTGTTGATTTTTGCCTCTAGCTCAGCCGGCACCTAGGGAAACCTACCAAATCTGTGCATTTTTTAAAACTAGAGACCTAGGGGAATCCAAGATGAGGCGACTTGTGGGGCTCTGACCAGGTTCTGTTACCCAGAATCCTTTGCAAACCTCAAAATTTGGCTAAAAAAACACATTTTCCTCACATTATGGTGACAGAAAGTTCTGGAATCTGAGAGGAGCCACAAATTCCTTTCACCCAGCGTTCCCCCAAGTCTCCCGATAAAAATGGTACCTCACTTGTGTGGGTAGGCCTAACACCCACGACAGGATATGCCCCAAAACACAACGTGGACACATCCCATTCTTTCACAGAAAACAGAGCTGTTTTTTGCAAAGTGCCTACCTGTAGATTTTGGCCTCTAGCTCAGCCGGCACCTAGGGAAACCTACCAAACCTTTGCATTTTTGAAAACTAGAGACCTAGGGGAATCCAAGATGGGGTGAATTGTGGGGCTCTGACCAGGTTCTGTTACCCAGAGTCCTTTGCAATCCTCAAAATTTGGCTAAAAAAACACTTTTTCCTCACATTATGGTGACAGAAAGTTCTGGAATCTGAGAGAAGCCACAAATTTCCTTCCACCCAGCGTTCCCCCAAGTCTCCCGATAAAAGTGGTACCCTACTTGTGTGGGTAGGCCTAGCGCCCGCGACAGGATATGCCCCAAAACACAACGTGGACACATCCCATTTTTTCACAGAAAACAGAGCTGTTTTTTGCAAAGTGCCTACCTGTAGATTTTGGCCTCTAGCTCAGCCGGCACCAAGGGAAACCTACCAAACCGTGCATTTTTTAAAACTAGAGACCTAGGGGAATCCAAGATGAGGCGACTTGTGGGGCTCTGACCAGGTTCTGTTACCCAGAATCCTTTGCAAACCTCATAATTTGGCTAAAAAAACACATTTTCCTCACATTATGGTGACAGAAAGTTCTGGAATCAGAGAGGAGCCACAAATTTCCTTCCACCCAGCGTTCCCCCAAGTCTCCCGATAAAAATGGTACCCTACTTGTGTGGGTAGGCCTAGCGCCCGCGACAGGATATGCCCCAAAACACAACGTGGACACATCCCATTTTTTCACAGAAAACAGAGCTGTTTTTTGCAAAGTGCCTACCTGTAGATTTTGGCCTCTAGCTCAGCCGGCACCTAGGGAAACCTACCAAACTGTGCATTTTTTAAAACTAGAGACCTAGGGGAATCCAAGATGGGGTGAATTGTGGGGCTCTGACCAGGTTCTGTTACCCAGAATCCTTTGCAAACCTCAAAATTTGGCTAAAAAAACACATTTTCCTCACATTATGGTGACAGAAAGTTCTGGAATCAGAGAGGAGCCACAAATTTCCTTCCACCCAGCGTTCCCCCAAGTCTCCCGATAAAAATGGTACCCAACTTGTGTGGGTAGGCCTAGCGCCCGTGACAGGATATGCTCCAAAACACAACGTGGACACATCCCATTTTCTCACAGAAAACAGAGCTGTTTTTTGCAAAGTGCCTACCTGTAGATTTTGGCCTCTAGCTCAGCCGGCACCTAGGGAAACCTACCAAACCTGTGCATTTTTTACAACTAGAGACCTAGGGGAATCCAAGATGAGGTGACTTGTGGGGCTCTGACCAGGTTCTGTTACCCAGAATCCTTTGCAAACCTCAAAATTTGGCTAAAAAAACACATTTTCCTCACATTATGGTGACAGAAAGTTCTGGAATCTGAGAGGAGCCACAAATTTCTTTCCACGCAGCGTTCCCCCAAGTCTCCCGATAAAAATGGTACCTCACTTGTGTGAGTAGGCCTAGCGCCCGCGATAGGAAATGTCCCAAAACACAACGTGGACACATCCCATTTTTTCACAGAAAACAGAGCTGTTTTTTGCAAAGTGCCTACCTGTAGATTTTGGCCTCTAGCTCAGCCAGCACCTAGGGAAACCTACCAAACCTGTGCATTTTTGAAAACTAGAGACCTAGGGAAATCCAAGATGGGGTGACTTGTGGGGCTTTGACCAGGTTCTGTTACCCAGAATCCTTTGCAAACCTCAAAATGTGGCTAAAAAAACACATTTTCCTCACATTATGGTGACAGAAAGCTCTGGAATCTGAGAGGAGCCACAAATTTCCTTCCTCCCAGCGTTCAACCAAGTCTGCCAATAAAAATGATACCTCACTTGTGTGGGTAGGCCTTGCGCCCGCGACAGGAAATGCCCCAAAACACAACGTGGACACATCCCATTTTTTTAACAGAAAACAGAGCTGTTTTTTCCAAAGTTCCTACCTGTAGATTTTGGCCTCTAGCTCAGCCGGCACCTAGGGAAACCTACCAAACCTGTGCATTTTTGAAAACTAGAGACCTATGGGATTTCAAGATGGGGTGACTTGTGGGGCTCTGACCAGGTTCTGTTACCCAGAATCCTTTGCAAACCTCAAAATTTGGCTAAAAAAACACATTTTCCTCACATTATGGTGACAGAAAGTTCTGGAATCTGAGAGGAGCCACAAATTTCTTTCCACGCAGCGTTCCCCCAAGTCTCCCGATAAAAATGGTACCCCACTTGTGTGGGGAGGCCTAGCGCCCGCGCCAAGATATGCCCCAAAACACAACGTGGACACATCCCATTCTTTCACAGAAAACAGAGCTGTTTTTTGCAAAGTACCTACCTGTAGATTTTGGCCTCTAGCTCAGCCGGCACCTAGGGAAACTTACCAAACCTGTTCATTTTTTAAAACTAGAGACCTAGGGGAATCCAAGATGAGGCGACTTGTGGGGCTCTGACCAGGTTCTGTTACCCAGAATCCTTTGCAAACCTCAAAATTTGGCTTAAAAAACACATTTTCCTCACATTATGGTGACAGAAAGTTCTGGAATCTGAGAGGAGCCACAAATTCCTTTCACCCAGCGTTTCCCCAAGTCTCCTGATAAAAATGGTACCTCACTTGTGTGGGTAGGCCTAACACCCGCGACAGGATATGCCCCAAAACACAACGTGGACACATCCCATTCTTTCACAGAAAACAGAGCTGTTTTTTGCAAAGTGCCTACCCGTCGATTTTGGCTTCTAGCTCAGTCAGCACCTAGGGAAACCTACCAAACCTTTGCATTTTTTAAAACTAGAGACCTAGGGGAATCCAAGATGGGGTGAATTGTGGGGCTCTGACCAGGTTCTGTTACCCAGAGTCCTTTGCAAACCTCAAAATTTGGCTAAAAAAACACATTTTCCTCACATTATGGTGACAGAAAGTTCTGGAATCTGAGAGGAGCCACAAATTTCCTTCCACCCAGCGTTCCCCCAAGTCTCCCGATACAAATGGTACCCCACTTGTGTGGGTAGGCCTAGCGCCCACGACAGGATATGCCCCAAAACACAACGTGGACACATCCCATTTTTTCACAGAAAACAGAGCTGTGTTTTGCAAAGTGCCTACCTGTTGATTTTGGCCTCTAGCTCAGCCGGCACCTAGGGAAACCTACCAAACCTTTGCATTTTTGAAAACTAGAGACCTAGGGGAATCCAAGATGGGGTGAATTGTGGGGCTCTGACCAGGTTCTGTTACCCAGAGTCTTTTGCAATCCTCAAAATTTGGCTAAAAAAACACATTTTCCTCACATTATGGTGACAGAAAGTTCTGGAATCTGAGAGGAGCCACAAATTTCCTTCCACCCAGCGTTCCCCCAAGTCTCCCGATAAAAATGGTACCCTACTTGTGTGGGTAGGCCTAGCGCCCGCGACAGGATATGCCCCAAAACACAACGTGGACACATCCCATTTTTTCACAGAAAACAGAGCTGTTTTTTGCAAAGTGCCTACCTGTAGATTTTGGCCTCTAGCTCAGCCGGCACCTAGGGAAACCTACCAAACCGTGCATTTTTTAAAACTAGAGACCTAGGGGAATCCAAGATGAGGCGACTTGTGGGGCTCTGACCAGGTTCTGTTACCCAGAATCCTTTGCAAACCTCATAATTTGGCTAAAAAAACACATTTTCCTCACATTATGGTGACAGAAAGTTCTGGAATCTGAGAGGAGCCACAAATTTCTTTCCCCCCAGCGTTCCCCCAAGTCTCCCGATAAAAATAGTACCTCACTTGTGTGAGTAGGCCTAGCGCCCGCGACAGGAAATGTCCCAAAACACAACGTGGACACATCCCATTTTTTCACAGAAAACAGAGCTGTTTTTTGCAAAGTGCCTACCTGTAGATTTTGGCCTCTAGCTCAGCCGGCACCTAGGGAAACATACCAAACCTTTGCATTTTTTTAAACTAGAGACCTAGGGGAATCCAAGATGGGGTGAATTGTGGGGCTCTGACCAGTTTCTGTTACCCAGAGTCCTTTGCAAACCTCAAAATTTGGCTAAAAAAACACATTTTCCTCACATGATGGTGATAGAAAGTTCTGGAATCTGAGAGGAGCCACAAATTTCCTTCCACCCAGCGTTCCCCCACGTCTCACGATAAAAATGGTACCCCACTTGTGTGGGTAGGCCTAGCGCCCGCGACAGGATATGCCCCAAAACACAACGTGGACACATCCCATTTTTTCACAGAAAACAGAGCTGTTTTTTGTAAAGTGCCTACCTGTAGATTTTGGCCTCTAGCTCAGCCGGCACCAAGGGAAACCTACCAAACCTGTGCATTTTTTAAAACTAGAGACCTAGGGGAATCCAAGATGAGGCGACTTGTGGGGCTCTGACCAGGTTCTGTTACCCAGAATCCTTTGCAAACCTCAAAATTTGGCTTAAAAAACACATTTTCCTCACATTATGGTGACAGAAAGTTCTGGAATCTGAGAGGAGCCACAAATTCCTTTCACCCAGCGTTTCCCCAAGTCTCCCGATAAAAATGGTACCCTACTTGTGTGGGTAGGCCTAGCGCCCGTGACAGGATATGCTCCAAAACACAATGTGGACACATCCCATTTTTTCACAGAAAACAGAGCTGTTTTTTGCAAAGTGCCTACCTGTAGATTTTCGCCTCTAGCTCAGCCGGCACCTAGGGAAACCTACCAAACCTGTGCATTTTTTAAAACTAGAGACCTAGGGGAACCCAAGATGAGGCGACTTGTGTGGCTCTGACCAGGTTCTGTTACCCAGAATCCTCTGCAAACCTCAAAATTTGGCTAAAAAAACACATTTTCCTCACATTATGGTGACAGAAAGTTCTGGAATCTGAGAGGAGCCACAAATTCCTTTCACCCAGCGTTTCCCCAAGTCTCCTGATAAAAATGGTACCTCACTTGTGTGGGTAGGCCTAACACCCGCGACAGGATATGCCCCAAAACACAACGTGGACACATCCCATTCTTTCACAGAAAACAGAGCTGTTTTTTGCAAAGTGCCTACCCGTCGATTTTGGCCTCTAGCTCAGTCGGCACCTAGGGAAACCTACCAAACCTTTGCATTTTTTAAAACTAGAGACCTAGGGGAATCCAAGATGGGGTGAATTGTGGGGCTCTGACCAGGTTCTGTTACCCAGAGTCCTTTGCAAACCTCAAAATTTGGCTAAAAAAACACATTTTCCTCACATTATGGTGACAGAAAGTTCTGGAATCTGAGAGGAGCCACAAATTCCCTTCCACCCAGCGTTCCCCCAAGTCTCCCGATACAAATGGTACCCCACTTGTGTGGGTAGGCCTAGCGCCCGCGACAGGATATGCCCCAAAACACAACGTGGACACATCCCATTTTTTCACAGAAAACAGAGCTGTGTTTTGCAAAGTGCCTACCTGTTGATTTTTGCCTCTAGCTCAGCCGGCACCTAGGGAAACCTACCAAATCTGTGCATTTTTTAAAACTAGAGACCTAGGGGAATCCAAGATGAGGCGACTTGTGGGGCTCTGACCAGGTTCTGTTACCCAGAATCCTTTGCAAACCTCAAAATTTGGCTAAAAAAACACATTTTCCTCACATTATGGTGACAGAAAGTTCTGGAATCTGAGAGGAGCCACAAATTCCTTTCACCCAGCGTTCCCCCAAGTCTCCCGATAAAAATGGTACCTCACTTGTGTGGGTAGGCCTAACACCCACGACAGGATATGCCCCAAAACACAACGTGGACACATCCCATTCTTTCACAGAAAACAGAGCTGTTTTTTGCAAAGTGCCTACCTGTAGATTTTGGCCTCTAGCTCAGCCGGCACCTAGGGAAACCTACCAAACCTTTGCATTTTTGAAAACTAGAGACCTAGGGGAATCCAAGATGGGGTGAATTGTGGGGCTCTGACCAGGTTCTGTTACCCAGAGTCCTTTGCAATCCTCAAAATTTGGCTAAAAAAACACTTTTTCCTCACATTATGGTGACAGAAAGTTCTGGAATCTGAGAGAAGCCACAAATTTCCTTCCACCCAGCGTTCCCCCAAGTCTCCCGATAAAAGTGGTACCCTACTTGTGTGGGTAGGCCTAGCGCCCGCGACAGGATATGCCCCAAAACACAACGTGGACACATCCCATTTTTTCACAGAAAACAGAGCTGTTTTTTGCAAAGTGCCTACCTGTAGATTTTGGCCTCTAGCTCAGCCGGCACCAAGGGAAACCTACCAAACCGTGCATTTTTTAAAACTAGAGACCTAGGGGAATCCAAGATGAGGCGACTTGTGGGGCTCTGACCAGGTTCTGTTACCCAGAATCCTTTGCAAACCTCATAATTTGGCTAAAAAAACACATTTTCCTCACATTATGGTGACAGAAAGTTCTGGAATCAGAGAGGAGCCACAAATTTCCTTCCACCCAGCGTTCCCCCAAGTCTCCCGATAAAAATGGTACCCTACTTGTGTGGGTAGGCCTAGCGCCCGCGACAGGATATGCCCCAAAACACAACGTGGACACATCCCATTTTTTCACAGAAAACAGAGCTGTTTTTTGCAAAGTGCCTACCTGTAGATTTTGGCCTCTAGCTCAGCCGGCACCTAGGGAAACCTACCAAACTGTGCATTTTTTAAAACTAGAGACCTAGGGGAATCCAAGATGGGGTGAATTGTGGGGCTCTGACCAGGTTCTGTTACCCAGAATCCTTTGCAAACCTCAAAATTTGGCTAAAAAAACACATTTTCCTCACATTATGGTGACAGAAAGTTCTGGAATCAGAGAGGAGCCACAAATTTCCTTCCACCCAGCGTTCCCCCAAGTCTCCCGATAAAAATGGTACCCAACTTGTGTGGGTAGGCCTAGCGCCCGTGACAGGATATGCTCCAAAACACAACGTGGACACATCCCATTTTCTCACAGAAAACAGAGCTGTTTTTTGCAAAGTGCCTACCTGTAGATTTTGGCCTCTAGCTCAGCCGGCACCTAGGGAAACCTACCAAACCTGTGCATTTTTTAAAACTAGAGACCTAGGGGAATCCAAGATGAGGCGACTTGTGGGGCTCTGACCAGGTTCTGTTACCCAGAATCCTTTGCAAACCTCAAAATTTGGCTTAAAAAACACATTTTCCTCACATTATGGTGACAGAAAGTTCTGGAATCTGAGAGGAGCCACAAATTCCTTTCACCCAGCGTTTCCCCAAGTCTCCTGATAAAAATGGTACCTCACTTGTGTGGGTAGGCCTAACACCCGCGACAGGATATGCCCCAAAACACAACGTGGACACATCCCATTCTTTCACAGAAAACAGAGCTGTTTTTTGCAAAGTGCCTACCCGTCGATTTTGGCTTCTAGCTCAGTCAGCACCTAGGGAAACCTACCAAACCTTTGCATTTTTTAAAACTAGAGACCTAGGGGAATCCAAGATGGGGTGAATTGTGGGGCTCTGACCAGGTTCTGTTACCCAGAGTCCTTTGCAAACCTCAAAATTTGGCTAAAAAAACACATTTTCCTCACATTATGGTGACAGAAAGTTCTGGAATCTGAGAGGAGCCACAAATTTCCTTCCACCCAGCGTTCCCCCAAGTCTCCCGATACAAATGGTACCCCACTTGTGTGGGTAGGCCTAGCGCCCACGACAGGATATGCCCCAAAACACAACGTGGACACATCCCATTTTTTCACAGAAAACAGAGCTGTGTTTTGCAAAGTGCCTACCTGTTGATTTTGGCCTCTAGCTCAGCCGGCACCTAGGGAAACCTACCAAACCTTTGCATTTTTGAAAACTAGAGACCTAGGGGAATCCAAGATGGGGTGAATTGTGGGGCTCTGACCAGGTTCTGTTACCCAGAGTCTTTTGCAATCCTCAAAATTTGGCTAAAAAAACACATTTTCCTCACATTATGGTGACAGAAAGTTCTGGAATCTGAGAGGAGCCACAAATTTCCTTCCACCCAGCGTTCCCCCAAGTCTCCCGATAAAAATGGTACCCTACTTGTGTGGGTAGGCCTAGCGCCCGCGACAGGATATGCCCCAAAACACAACGTGGACACATCCCATTTTTTCACAGAAAACAGAGCTGTTTTTTGCAAAGTGCCTACCTGTAGATTTTGGCCTCTAGCTCAGCCGGCACCTAGGGAAACCTACCAAACCGTGCATTTTTTAAAACTAGAGACCTAGGGGAATCCAAGATGAGGCGACTTGTGGGGCTCTGACCAGGTTCTGTTACCCAGAATCCTTTGCAAACCTCATAATTTGGCTAAAAAAACACATTTTCCTCACATTATGGTGACAGAAAGTTCTGGAATCTGAGAGGAGCCACAAATTTCTTTCCCCCCAGCGTTCCCCCAAGTCTCCCGATAAAAATAGTACCTCACTTGTGTGAGTAGGCCTAGCGCCCGCGACAGGAAATGTCCCAAAACACAACGTGGACACATCCCATTTTTTCACAGAAAACAGAGCTGTTTTTTGCAAAGTGCCTACCTGTAGATTTTGGCCTCTAGCTCAGCCGGCACCTAGGGAAACATACCAAACCTTTGCATTTTTTTAAACTAGAGACCTAGGGGAATCCAAGATGGGGTGAATTGTGGGGCTCTGACCAGTTTCTGTTACCCAGAGTCCTTTGCAAACCTCAAAATTTGGCTAAAAAAACACATTTTCCTCACATGATGGTGATAGAAAGTTCTGGAATCTGAGAGGAGCCACAAATTTCCTTCCACCCAGCGTTCCCCCACGTCTCACGATAAAAATGGTACCCCACTTGTGTGGGTAGGCCTAGCGCCCGCGACAGGATATGCCCCAAAACACAACGTGGACACATCCCATTTTTTCACAGAAAACAGAGCTGTTTTTTGTAAAGTGCCTACCTGTAGATTTTGGCCTCTAGCTCAGCCGGCACCAAGGGAAACCTACCAAACCTGTGCATTTTTTTAAACTAGAGACCTAGGGGAATCCAAGATGGGGTGACTTGTGGGGCTCTGACCAGGTTCTGTTACCCAGAATCCTTTGCAAACCTCAAAATGTTTCTAAAAAAACACATTTTCCTCACATTATGGTGACAGAAAGTTCTGGAATCTGAGAGGAGCACAAATTTCTTTCCACCCACCGTTCCCCCAAGTCTCCCGATATAAATGGTACCCCACTTGTGTGGGTAGGCCTAGCGCCCGCGCCAAGATATGCCCCAAAACACAACGTGGACACATCCCATTCTTTCACAGAAAACAGAGCTGTTTTTTGCAAAGTACCTACCTGTAGATTTTGGCCTCTAGCTCAGCCGGCACCTAGGGAAACTTACCAAACCTGTTCATTTTTGAAAACTAGAGACCTAGGGGAATCCAAGATGAGGTGACTTGTGGGGCTCTGACCAGGTTCTGTTACCCAGAATCCTTTGCAAACCTCAAAATTTGGCTAAAAAAAAATGTACCTCAAATTATGGTGACAGAAAGTTCTAGAATCTGAGAGGAGCCACAAATTTCCTTCCACCCAGCGTTCCCCCAAGTCTCCCGATAAGAATGGTACCCCACTTGTGTGGGTAGGTCTAGCGCCCGCGACAGGATATGCCCCAAAACACAACGTGGACACATCCCATTTTTTCACAGAAAACAGAGCTGTGTTTTGCAAAGTGCCTACCTGTTGATTTTGGCCTCTAGCTCAGCCGGCACCTAGGGAAACCTACCAAACCTGTGCATTTTTTAAAACTAGAGACCTAGGGGAATCCAAGATGAGGCGACTTGTGGGGCTCTGACCAGGTTCTGTTACCCAGAATCCTTTGCAAACCTCAAAATTTGGCTTAAAAAACACATTTTCCACACATTATGGTGACAGAAGGTTCTGGAATCTGAGAGGAGCCACAAATTCCTTTCACCCAGCGTTTCCCCAAGTCTCCTGATAAAAATGGTACCTCACTTGTGTGGGTAGGCCTAACACCCGCGACAGGATATGCCCCAAAACACAACGTGGACACATCCCATTCTTTCACAGAAAACAGAGCTGTTTTTTGCAAAGTGCCTACCCGTCGATTTTGGCCTCTAGCTCAGTCAGCACCTAGGGAAACCTACCAAACCTTTGCATTTTTTAAAACTAGAGACCTAGGGGAATCCAAGATGGGGTGAATTGTGGGGCTCTGACCAGGTTCTGTTACCCAGAGTCCTTTGCAAACCTCAAAATTTGGCTAAAAAAACACATTTTCCTCACATTATGGTGACAGAAAGTTCTGGAATCTGAGAGGAGCCACAAATTTCCTTCCACCCAGCGTTCCCCCAAGTCTCCCGATACAAATGGTACCCTACTTGTGTGGGTAGGCCTAGCGCCCGCGACAGGATATGCCCCAAAACACAACGTGGACACATCCCATTTTTTCACAGAAAACAGAGCTGTGTTTTGCAAAGTGCCTACCTGTTGATTTTGGCCTCTAGCTCACCCGGCACCTAGGGAAACCTACCAAATCTGTGCATTTTTTAAAACTAGAGACCTAGGGGAATCCAAGATGAGGCGACTTGTGGGGCTCTGACCAGGTTCTGTTACCCAGAATCCTTTGCAAACCTCAAAATTTGGCTAAAAAAACACATTTTCCTCACATTATGGTGACAGAAAGTTCTGGAATCTGAGAGGAGCCACAAATTCCTTTCACCCAGCGTTCGCCCAAGTCTCCCGATAAAAATGGTACCTCACTTGTGTGGGTAGGCCTAACACCCATGACAGGATATGCCCCAAAACACAACGTGGACACATCCCATTCTTTCACAGAAAACAGAGCTGTTTTTTGCAAAGTGCCTACCTGTAGATTTTGGCCTCTAGCTCAGCCGGCACCTAGGGAAACCTACCAAACCTTTGCATTTTTGAAAACTAGAGACCTAGGGGAATCCAAGATGGGGTGAATTGTGGGGCTCTGACCAGGTTCTGTTACCCAGAGTCTTTTGCAATCCTCAAAATTTGGCTAAAAAAACACATTTTCCTCACATTATGGTGACAGAAAGTTCTGGAATCTGAGAGGAGCCACAAATTTCCTTCCACCCAGCGTTCCCCCAAGTCTCCCGATAAAAATGGTACCCTACTTGTGTGGGTAGGCCTAGCGCCCGCGACAGGATATGCCCCAAAACACAACGTGGACACATCCCATTTTTTCACAGAAAACAGAGCTGTTTTTTGCAAAGTGCCTACCTGTAGATTTTGGCCTCTAGCTCAGCCGGCACCTAGGGAAACCTACCAAACCGTGCATTTTTTAAAACTAGAGACCTAGGGGAATCCAAGATGAGGCGACTTGTGGGGCTCTGACCAGGTTCTGTTAGCCAGAATCCTTTGCAAACCTCATAATTTGGCTAAAAAAACACATTTTCCTCACATTATGGTGACAGAAAGTTCTGGAATCTGAGAGGAGCCACAAATTTCTTTCCCCCCAGCGTTCCCCCAAGTCTCCCGATAAGAATAGTACCTCACTTGTGTGAGTAGGCCTAGCGCCCGCGACAGGAAATGTCCCAAAACACAACGTGGACACATCCCATTTTTTCACAGAAAACAGAGCTGTTTTTTGCAAAGTGCCTACCTGTAGATTTTGGCCTCTAGCTCAGCCGGCACCTAGGGAAACATACCAAACCTTTGCATTTTTTTAAACTAGAGACCTAGGGGAATCCAAGATGGGGTGAATTGTGGGGCTCTGACCAGTTTCTGTTACCCAGAGTCCTTTGCAAACCTCAAAATTTGGCTAAAAAAACACATTTTCCTCACATGATGGTGATAGAAAGTTCTGGAATCTGAGAGGAGCCACAAATTTCCTTCCACCCAGCGTTCCCCCACGTCTCACGATAAAAAAGGTACCCCACTTGTGTGGGTAGGCCTAGCGCCCGCGACAGGATATGCCCCAAAACACAACGTGGACACATCCCATTTTTTCACAGAAAACAGAGCTGTTTTTTGTAAAGTGCCTACCTGTAGATTTTGGCCTCTAGCTCAGCCGGCACCAAGGGAAACTTACCAAACCTGTTCATTTTTGAAAACTAGAGACCTAGGGGAATCCAAGATGAGGTGACTTGTGGGGCTCTGACCAGGTTCTGTTACCCAGAATCCTTTGCAAACCTCAAAATTTGGCTAAAAAAAAATGTACCTCAAATTATGGTGACAGAAAGTTCTAGAATCTGAGAGGAGCCACAAATTTCCTTCCACCCAGCGTTCCCCCAAGTCTCCCGATAAGAATGGTACCCCACTTGTGTGGGTAGGTCTAGCGCCCGCGACAGGATATGCCCCAAAACACAACGTGGACACATCCCATTTTTTCACAGAAAACAGAGCTGTGTTTTGCAAAGTGCCTACCTGTTGATTTTGGCCTCTAGCTCAGCCGGCACCTAGGGAAACCTACCAAATCTGTGCATTTTTTAAAACTAGAGACCTAGGGGAATCCAAGATGAGGCGACTTGTGGGGCTCTGACCAGGTTCTGTTACCCAGAATCCTTTGCAAACCTCAAAATTTGGCTAAAAAAACACATTTTCCTCACATTATGGTGACAGAAAGTTCTGGAATCTGAGAGGAGCCACAAATTCCTTTCACCCAGCGTTCCCCCAAGTCTCCCGATAAAAATGGTACCTCACTTGTGTGGGTAGGCCTAACACCCACGACAGGATATGCCCCAAAACACAACGTGGACACATCCCATTCTTTCACAGAAAACAGAGCTGTTTTTTGCAAAGTGCCTACCTGTAGATTTTGGCCTCTAGCTCAGCCGGCACCTAGGGAAACCTACCAAACCTTTGCATTTTTTAAAACTAGAGACCTAGGGGAATCCAAGATGGGGTGAATTGTGGGGCTCTGACCAGGTTCTGTTACCCAGAGTCCTTTGCAATCCTCAAAATTTGGCTAAAAAAACACATTTTCCTCACATTATGGTGACAGAAAGTTCTGGAATCTGAGAGAAGCCACAAATTTCCTTCCACCCAGCGTTCCCCCAAGTCTCCCGATAAAAATGGTACCCTACTTGTGTGGGTAGGCCTAGCGCCCGCGACAGGATATGCCCCAAAACACAACGTGGACACATCCCATTTTTTCACAGAAAACAGAGCTGTTTTTTGCAAAGTGCCTACCTGTAGATTTTGGCCTCTAGCTCAGCCGGCACCTAGGGAAACCTACCAAACCGTGCATTTTTTAAAACTAGAGACCTAGGGGAATCCAAGATGAGGCGACTTGTGGGGCTCTGACCAGGTTCTGTTAGCCAGAATCCTTTGCAAACCTCATAATTTGGCTAAAAAAACACATTTTCCTCACATTATGGTGACAGAAAGTTCTGGAATCAGAGAGGAGCCACAAATTTCCTTCCACCCAGCGTTCCCCCAAGTCTCCCGATAAAAATGGTACCCTACTTGTGTGGGTAGGCCTAGCGCCCGCGACAGGATATGCCCCAAAACACAACGTGGACACATCCCATTTTTTCACAGAAAACAGAGCTGTTTTTTGCAAAGTGCCTACCTGTAGATTTTGGCCTCTAGCTCAGCCGGCACCTAGGGAAACCTTCCAAACCGTGCATTTTTTAAAACTAGAGACCTAGGGGAATCCAAGATGGGGTGAATTGTGGGGCTCTGACCAGGTTCTGTTACCCAGAATCCTTTGCAAACCTCAAAATTTGGCTAAAAAAACACATTTTCCTCACATTATGGTGACAGAAAGTTCTGGAATCAGAGAGGAGCCACAAATTTCCTTCCACCCAGCGTTCCCCCAAGTCTCCCGATAAAAATGGTACCCAACTTGTGTGGGTAGGCCTAGCGCCCGTGACAGGATATGCTCCAAAACACAACGTGGACACATCCCATTTTCTCACAGAAAACAGAGCTGTTTTTTGCAAAGTGCCTACCCGTCGATTTTGGCCTCTAGCTCAGTCAGCACCTAGGGAAACCTACCAAACCTTTGCATTTTTTAAAACTAGAGACCTAGGGGAATCCAAGATGGGGTGAATTGTGGGGCTCTGACCAGGTTCTGTTACCCAGAGTCCTTTGCAAACCTCAAAATTTGGCTAAAAAAACACATTTTCCTCACATTATGGTGACAGAAAGTTCTGGAATCTGAGAGGAGCCACAAATTTCCTTCCACCCAGCGTTCCCCCAAGTCTCCCGATACAAATGGTACCCCACTTGTGTGGGTAGGCCTAGCGCCCGCGACAGGATATGCCCCAAAACACAACGTGGACACATCCCATTTTTTCACAGAAAACAGAGCTGTGTTTTGCAAAGTGCCTACCTGTTGATTTTGGCCTCTAGCTCAGCCGGCACCTAGGGAAACCTACCAAATCTGTGCATTTTTTAAAACTAGAGACCTAGGGGAATCCAAGATGAGGCGACTTGTGGGGCTCTGACCAGGTTCTGTTACCCAGAATCCTTTGCAAACCTCAAAATTTGGCTAAAAAAACACATTTTCCTCACATTATGGTGACAGAAAGTTCTGGAATCTGAGAGGAGCCACAAATTCCTTTCACCCAGCGTTCCCCCAAGTTTCCCGATAAAAATGGTACCTCACTTGTGTGGGTAGGCCTAACACCCACGACAGGATATGCCCCAAAACACAACGTGGACACATCCCATTCTTTCACAGAAAACAGAGCTGTTTTTTGCAAAGTGCCTACCTGTAGATTTTGGCCTCTAGCTCAGCCGGCACCTAGGGAAACCTACCAAACCTTTGCATTTTTTTAAAACTAGAGACCTAGGGGAATCCAAGATGGGGTGAATTGTGGGGCTCTGACCAGGTTCTGTTACCCAGAGTCCTTTGCAATCCTCAAAATTTGGCTAAAAAAACACATTTTCCTCACATTATGGTGACAGAAAGTTCTGGAATCTGAGAGGAGCCACAAATTTCCTTCCACCCAGCGTTCCCCCAAGTCTCCCGATAAAAATGGTACCCTACTTATGTGGGTAGGCCTAGCGCCCGCGACAGGATATGCCCCAAAACACAATGTGGACACATCCCATTTTTTCACAGAAAACAGAGCTGTTTTTTGCAAAGTGCCTACCTGTAGATTTTGGCCTCTAGCTCAGCCGGCACCTAGGGAAACCTACCAAACCGTGCATTTTTTAAAACTAGAGACCTAGGGGAATCCAAGATGAGGCGACTTGTGGGGCTCTGACCAGGTTCTGTTACCCAGAATCCTTTGCAAACCTCATAATTTGGCTAAAAAAACACATTTTCCTCACATTATGGTGACAGAAAGTTCTGGAATCTGAGAGGAGCCACAAATTTCTTTCCCCCCAGCGTTCCCCCAAGTCTCCCGATAAAAATAGTACCTCACTTGTGTGAGTAGGCCTAGCGCCCGCGACAGGAAATGTCCCAAAACACAACGTGGACACATCCCATTTTTTCACAGAAAACAGAGCTGTTTTTTGCAAAGTGCCTACCTGTAGATTTTGGCCTCTAGCTCAGCCGGCACCTAGGGAAACATACCAAACCTTTGCATGTTTTTAAACTAGAGACCTAGGGGAATCCAAGATGGGGTGAATTGTGGGGCTCTGACCAGTTTCTGTTACCCAGAGTCCTTTGCAAACCTCAAAATTTGGCTAAAAAAACACATTTTCCTCACATGATGGTGACAGAAAGTTCTGGAATCTGAGAGGAGCCACAAATTTCCTTCCACCCAGCGTTCCCCCAAGTCTCACGATAAAAATGGTACCCCACTTGTGTGGGTAGGCCTAGCGCCCGCGACAGGATATGCCCCAAAACACAACGTGGACACATCCCATTTTTTCACAGAAAACAGAGCTGTTTTTTGTAAAGTGCCTACCTGTAGATTTTGGCCTCTAGCTCAGCCGGCACCAAGGGAAAACTACCAAACCTGTGCATTTTTTAAAACTAGAGACCTAGGGGAATCCAAGATGGGGTGACTTGTGGGGCTCTGACCAGGTTCTGTTACCCAGAATCCTTTGCAAACCTCAAAATGTTTCTAAAAAAACACATTTCCCTCACATTATGGTGACAGAAAGTTCTGGAATCTGAGAGGAGCCACAAATTTCTTTCCACCCACCGTTCCCCCAAGTCTCCCGATAGAAATGGTACCCCACTTGTGTGGGTAGGCCTAGCGCCCGCGTCAAGATATGCCCCAAAACACAACGTGGACACATCCCATTCTTTCACAGAAAACAGAGCTGTTTTTTGCAAAGTACCTACCTGTAGATTTTGGCCTCTAGCTCAGCCGGCACCTAGGGAAACTTACCAAACCTGTTCATTTTTGAAAACTAGAGACCTAGGGGAATCCAAGATGAGGTGACTTGTGGGGCTCTGACCAGGTTCTGTTACCCAGAATCCTTTGCAAACCTCAAAATTTGGCTAAAAAAAAATGTACCTCACATTATGGTGTCAGAAAGTTCTAGAATCTGAGAGGAGCCACAAATTTCCTTCCACCCAGCGTTCCCCCAAGTCTCCTGATAAGAATGGTACCCCACTTGTGTGGGTAGGCCTAGCGCCCGCGACAGGATATGCCCCAAAACACAACGTGGACACATCCCATTTTTTCACAGAAAACAGAGCTGTTTTTTGCAAAGTGCCTACCTGTAGATTTTGGCCTCTAGCTCAGCCGGCACCTAGGGAAACCTACCAAACCTGTGCATTTTTTTAAACTAGAGACCTAGGGGAATCCAAGATGAGGCGACTTGTGGGGCTCTGACCAGGTTCTGTTACCCAGAATCCTTTGCAAACCTCAAAATTTGGCTAAAAAAACACATTTTCCTCACATTATGGTGACAGAAAGTTCTGGAATCTGAGAGGAGCCACAAATTTCTTTCCACGCAGCGTTCCCCTAAGTCTCCTGATAAAAATGGTACCCCACTTGTGTGGGTAGGCCTAGCGCCCGCGACAGGATATGCCCCAAAACACAACGTGGACACATCCCATTTTTTCACAGAAAACAGAGCTGTTTTTTGCAAAGTTCCTACCTGTAGATTTTGGCCTCTAGCTCAGCCGGCACCTAGGGAAACCTACCAAATCTGTGCATTTTTTAAAACTAGAGACCTAGGGGAATCCAAGATGAGGCGACTTGTGGGGCTCTGACCAGGTTCTGTTACCCAGAATCCTTTGCAAACCTCAAAATTTGGCTAAAAAAACACATTTTCCTCACATTATGGTGACAGAAAGTTCTGGAATCTGAGAGGAGCCACAAATTCCTTTCACCCAGCGTTCCCCCAAGTCTCCCGATAAAAATGGTACCTCACTTGTGTGGGTAGGCCTAACACCCATGACAGGATATGCCCCAAAACACAACGTGGACACATCCCATTCTTTCACAGAAAACAGAGCTGTTTTTTGCAAAGTGCCTACCTGTAGATTTTGGCCTCTAGCTCAGCCGGCACCTAGGGAAACCTACCAAACCTTTGCATTTTTGAAAACTAGAGACCTAGGGGAATCCAAGATGGGGTGAATTGTGGGGCTCTGACCAGGTTCTGTTACCCAGAGTCCTTTGCAATCCTCAAAATTTGGCTAAAAAAACACATTTTCCTCACATTATGGTGACAGAAAGTTCTGGAATCTGAGAGGAGCCACAATTTTCCTTCCACCCAGCGTTCCCCCAAGTCTCCCGATAAAAATGGTACCCTACTTGTGTGGGTAGGCCTAGCGCCCGCGACAGGATATGCCCCAAAACACAACGTGGACACATCCCATTTTTTCACAGAAAACAGAGTTGTTTTTTGCAAAGTGCCTACCTGTAGATTTTGGCCTCTAGCTCAGCCGGCACCTAGGGAAACCTACCAAACCGTGCATTTTTTAAAACTAGAGACCTAGGGGAATCCAAGATGAGGCGACTTGTGGGGCTCTGACCAGGTTCTGTTACCCAGAATCCTTTGCAAACCTCATAATTTGGCTAAAAAAACACATTTTCCTCACATTATGGTGACAGAAAGTTCTGGAATCTGAGAGGAGCCACAAATTTCTTTCCCCCCAGCGTTCCACCAAGTCTCCCGATAAAAATAGTACCTCACTTGTGTGAGTAGGCCTAGCGCCCGCGACAGGAAATGTCCCAAAACACAACGTGGACACATCCCATTTTTTCACAGAAAACAGAGCTGTTTTTTGCAAAGTGCCTACCTGTAGATTTTGGCCTCTAGCTCAGCCGGCACCTAGGGAAACCTACCAAACCTTTGCATTTTTTTAAACTAGAGACCTAGGGGAATTCAAGATGGGGTGAATTGTGGGGCTCTGACCAGTTTCTGTTACCCAGAGTCCTTTGCAAACCTCAAAATTTGGCTAAAAAAACACATTTTCCTCACATGATGGTGACAGAAAGTTCTGGAATCTGAGAGGAGCCACAAATTTCCTTCCACCCAGCGTTCCCCCAAGTCTCACGATAAAAATGGTACCCCACTTGTGTGGGTAGGCCTAGCGCCCGCGACAGGATATGCCCCAAAACACAACGTGGACACATCCCATTTTTTCACAGAAAACAGAGCTGTTTTTTGTAAAGTGCCTACCTGTAGATTTTGGCCTCTAGCTCAGCCGGCACCAAGGGAAACCTACCAAACCTGTGCATTTTTTAAAACTAGAGACCTAGGGGAATCCAAGATGGGGTGACTTGTGGGGCTCTGACCAGGTTCTGTTACCCAGAATCCTTTGCAAACCTCAAAATTTTTCTAAAAAAACACATTTTCCTCACATTATGGTGACAGAAAGTTCTGGAATCTGAGAGGAGCCACAAATTTCTTTCCACCCACCGTTCCCCCAAGTCTCCCGATAGAAATGGTCCCCACTTGTGTGGGTAGGCCTAGCGCCCGCGCCAAGATATGCCCCAAAACACAACGTGGACACATCCCATTCTTTCACAGAAAACAGAGCTGTTTTTTGCAAAGTACCTACCTGTAGATTTTGGCCTCTAGCTCAGCCGGCACCTAGGGAAACTTACCAAACCTGTTCATTTTTGAAAACTAGAGACCTAGGGGAATCCAAGATGAGGTGACTTGTGGGGCTCTGACCAGGTTCTGTTACCCAGAATCCTTTGCAAACCTCAAAATTTGGCTAAAAAAAAAATGTACCTCACATTATGGTGACAGAAAGTTCTAGAATCTGAGAGGAGCCACAAATTTCCTTCCACCCAGCGTTCCCCCAAGTCTCCCGATAAGAATGGTACCCCACTTGTGTGGGTAGGCCTAGTGCCCGCGACAGGATATGCCCCAAAACACAACGTGGACACATCCCATTTTTTCACAGAAAACAGAGCTGTTTTTTGCAAAGTGCCTACCTGTAGATTTTGGCCTCTAGCTCAGCCGGCACCTAGGGAAACCTACCAAACCTGTGCATTTTTTTAAACTAGAGACCTAGGGGAATCCAAGATGAGGCGACTTGTGGGGCTCTGACCAGGTTCTGTTACCCAGAATCCTTTGCAAACCTCAAAATTTGGCTAAAAAAACACATTTTCCTCACATTATGGTGACAGAAAGTTCTGGAATCTGAGAGGAGCCACAAATTTCTTTCCACGCAGCGTTCCCCTAAGTCTCCCGATAAAAATGGTACCCCACTTGTGTGGGTAGGCCTAGCGCCCGCGACAGGATATGCCCCAAAACACAACGTGGACACATCCCATTTTTTCACAGAAAACAGAGCTGTTTTTTGCAAAGTTCCTACCTGTAGATTTTGGCCTCTAGCTCAGCCGGCACCTAGGGAAACCTACAAAACCTGTGCATTTTTTAAAACTAGAGACCTAGGGGAATCCAAGATGAGGCGACTTGTGGGGCTCTGACCAGGTTCTGTTACCCAGAATCCTTTGCAAACCTCAAAATTTGTCTAAAAAAACACATTTTCCTCACATTATGGTGACAGAAAGTTCTGGAATCTGAGAGGAGCCACAAATTCCCTTCACCCAGCGTTCCCCCAAGTCTCCCGATAAAAATGGTACCTCACTTGTGTGGGTAGGCCTAACACCCGCGACAGGATATGCCCCAAAACACAACGTGGACACATCCCATTTTTTCACAGAAAACAGAGCTGTTTTTTGCAAAGTGCCTACCTGTTGATTTTGGCCTCTAGCTCAGCCGGCACCTAGGGAAACCTACCAAACCTGTGCATTTTTTAAAACTAGAGACCTAGGGGAATCCAAGAAGAGGCGACGTGTGGGGCTCTGACCAGGTTCTGTTACCCAGAATCCTTTGCAAACCTCAAAATTTGGCTAAAAAAACAAATTTTCCTCACATTATGGTGACAGAAAGTTCTGGAATCTGAGAGGAGCCACAAATTCCTTTCACCCAGCGTTCCCCCAAGTCTCCCGATAAAAATGGTACCTCACTTGTGTGGGTAGGCCTTGCGCCCGCGACAGGAAATGTCCCAAAACACAACGTGGACACATCCGATTTTTTCACAGAAAACAGAGCTGTTTTTTGCAAAGTGCCTACCTGTAGATTTTGGCCTCTAGCTCAGCCGGCACCTAGGGAAACCGACCAAACCTTTGCATTTTTTAAAACTAGAGACCTAGGGGAATCCAAGATGGGGTGAATTGTGGGGCTCTGACCAGTTTCTGTTACCCAGAGTCCTTTGCAAACCTCAAAATTTGGCTAAAAAAACACATTTTCCTCACATTATGGTGACAGAAAGTTCTGGAATCTGAGACGAGCCACAAATTTCCTTCCACCCAGCGTTCCCCCAAGTCTCCCGATAAAAATGGTACCCTACTTGTGTGGGTAGGCCTAGCGCCCGCGACAGGATATGCCCCAAAACACAACGTGGACACATCCCATTTTTTCACAGAAAACAGAGCTGTTTTTTGCAAAGTGCCTACCTGTAGATTTTGGCCTCTAGCTCAGCCGGCACCTAGGGAAACCTACCAAACCTGTGCATTTTTTAAAACTAGAGACCTAGGGGAATCCAAGATGAGGCGACTTGTGGGGCTCTGACCAGGTTCTGTTACCCATAATCCTTTGCAAACCTCAAAATTTGGCAAAAAAAAAAACATTTTCCTCACATTATGGTGACAGAAAGTTCTGGAATCTGAGAGGAGCCACAAATTCCTTTCACCCAGCGTTCCCCCAAGTCTCCCGATAAAAATGGTACCTCACTTGTGTGGGTAGGCCTAGCGCCCGCGACAGGAAATGTCCCAAAACACAACGTGGACACATCCCATTTTTTCACAGAAAACAGAGCTGTTTTTTGCAAAGTGACTACCTGTAGATTTTGGCCTCTAGCTCAGCCGGCACCTAGGGAAACCTACCAAACCTGTGCATTTTTTAAAACTAGAGACCTAGGGGAATCCAAGATGGGGTGACTTGTGGGGCTCTGACCAGGTTCTGTTACCCAGAATCCTTTGCAAACCTCAAAATTTGGCTAAAAAAACACATTTTCCTCACATTATGGTGACAGAAAGTTCTGGAATCTGAGAGGAGCCACAAATTTCCTTCCACCCAGCGTTCCCCCAAGTCTCCCGATAAAAATGGTACCCCACTTGTGTGGGTAGGCCTAGCGCCCGCGACAGGATATGCCCCAAAACACAACGTGGACACATCCCATTTTTTCACAGAAAACAGGGCTGGTTTTTGCAAAGTGCCTACCTGTAGATTTTGGCCTCTAGCTGAGCTGGCACCTAGGGAAACCTACCAAACCTGTGCATTTTTTAAAACTAGAGACCTAGGGGAATCCAAGATGAGGCGACTTGTGGGGCTCTGACCAGGTTCTGTTACCCAGAATCCTTTGCAAACCTCAAAATTTGGCTAAAAAAACACATTTTCCTCACATTATGGTGACAGAAAGTTCTGGAATCTGAGAGGAGCCACAAATTCCTTTCACCCAGCGTTCCCCCAAGTCTCCCGATAAAAATGGTACCTCACTTGTGTGGGTAGGCCTTGCGCCCGCGACAGGAAATGTCCCAAAACACAACGTGGACACATCCGATTTTTTCACAGAAAACAGAGCTGTTTTTTGCAAAGTGCCTACCTGTAGATTTTGGCCTCTAGCTCAGCCGGCACCTAGGGAAACTGACCAAACCTTTGCATTTTTTAAAACTAGAGACCTAGGGGAATCCAAGATGGGGTGACTTGTGGGGCTCTGACCAGGTTCTGTTACCCAGAATCCTTTGCAAACCTCAAAATTTGGCTTAAAAAAACACATTTTCCTCACATTATGGTGACAGAAAGTTCTGGAATCTGAGAGGAGCCACAAATTTCCTTCCACCCAGCGTTCCCCCAAGTCTCCCGATAAAAATGGTACCCCACTTGTGTGGGTAGGCCTAGCGCCCGCGACAGGATATGCCCCAAAACACAACGTGGACACATCCCATTTTTTCACAGAAAACAGAGCTGGTTTTTGCAAAGTGCCTACCTGTAGATTTTGGCCTCTAGCTCAGCCGGCACCTAGGGAAACCTACCAAACCTGTGCATTTTTTAAAACTAGAGACCTAGGGGAATCCAAGATGAGGCGACTTGTGGGGCTCTGACCAGGTTCTGTTACCCAGAATTCTTTGCAAACCTCAAAATTTGGCTAAAAAAACACATTTTCCTCACATTATGGTGACAGAAAGTTCTGGAATCTGAGAGGAGCCACAAATTTCTTTCCACCCAGCGTTCCCCAAAGTCTCCCGATAAAAATGGTACCCCACTTGTGTGGGTAGGCCTAGCGCCCGCGCCAAGATATGCCCCAAAACACAACGTGTACACATCCCATGCTTTCACAGAAAAAAGAGCTGTTTTTTGCAAAGTACCTACCTGTAGATTTTGGCCTCTAGCTCAGCCGGCACCTAGGGAAACCTACCAAACCTGTGCATTTTTTAAAACTAGAGACCTAGGGGAATCCAAGATGAGGTGACTTGTGGGGCTCTGACCAGGTTCTGTTACCCAGAATCCTTTGCAAACCTCAAAATTTGGCAAAAAAAACACATTTTCCTCACATTATGGTGACAGAAAGTTCTGGAATCTGAGAGGAGACACAAATTTCTTTCCACCCAGCGTTCCCCCAAGTCTCCCTATAAAAATAGTACCTCACTTGTGTGAGTAGGCCTAGCGCCCACGACAGGAAATGTCCCAAAACACAACGTGGACACATCCCATTTTTTCACAGAAAACAGAGCTGTTTTTTGCAAAGTGCCTACCTGTAGATTTTGGCCTCTAGCTCAGCCGGCACCAAGGGAAACATACCAAACCTTTGCATTTCTTAAAACTAGAGACCTAGGGGAATCCAAGATGGGGTGAATTGTGGGGCTCTGACCAGGTTCTGTTACCCAGAGTCCTTTGCAAACCTCAAAATTGGGCTAAAAAAACAAATTTTCCTCACATTATTGTGACAGAAAGTTCTGGAATCTGAGAGGAGCCACAAATTTCCTTCCACCCAGCGTTCCCCCAAGTCTGCCGATAAAAATGGTACCCCACTTGTGTGGGTAGGCCTAGCGCCTGCGACAGCATATGCCCCAAAACACAACGTGGACACATCCCATTTTTTCACAGAAAACAGAGCTGTTTTTTGCAAAGTGCCTACCTGTTGATTTTGGCCTCTAGCTCAGCCGGCACCTAGGTAAACCTACCAAACCTGAGCATTTTTTAAAACTAGAGACCTAGGGGAATCCAAGATGAGGCGACTTGTGGGGCTCTGACCAGGTTCTGTTACCCAGAGTCCTTTGCAAACCTCAAAATTTGGCTAAAAAAACACATTTTCCTCACATTATTGTGACAGAAAGTTCTGGAATCTGAGAGGAGCCACAAATTTCCTTCCACCCAGCGTTCCCCCAAGTCTCCCGATAAAAATGGTACCCTACTTGTGTGGGTAGGCCTAGCGCCCGCGACAGGATATGTCCCAAAACACAACGTGGACACATCCCATTTTTTCACAGAAAACAGAGCTGTTTTTTGCAAAGTGCCTACCTGTAGATTTTGGCCTCTAGCTCAGCCGGCACCTAGGGAAACCTACCAAACCTGTGCATTTTTTAAAACTAGAGACCTAGGGGAATCCAAGATGAGGCGACTTGTGGGGCTCTGACCGGGTTCTGTTACCCAGAATCCTTTGCAAACCTCAAAATTTGGCTAAAAAAACACATTTTCCTCACATTATGGTGACAGAAAGTTCTGGAATTTGAGAGGAGCCACAAATTTCTTTCCACCCAGCGTTCCCCCAAGTCTCCCGATAAAAATAGTACCTCACTTGTGTGAGTAGGCCTGGCGCCCGCGACAGGAAATGTCCCAAAACACAACGTGGACACATCCCATTTTTTCACAGAAAACAGAGCTGTTTTTTGCAAAGTGCCTACCTGTAGATTTTGGCCTCTAGCTCAGCCGGCACCTAGGGAAACCTACCAAACCTGTGCATTTTTGAAAACTAGAGACATAGGGGGCTCTGACCAGGTTCTGTTACCCAGAATCCTTTGCAAACCTCAAAATTTGGCTAAAAAAACACATTTTCCTCACATTATGGTGACAGAAAGTTCTGGAATCTGAGAGGAGCCACAATTTCTTTCCACCCAGCCTTCCCCCAAGTCTCCCGATAAAAATGGTACCCCACTTGTGTGGGTAGGCCTAGCGCCCGCGCCAAGATATGCCCCAAAACACAACGTGGACACATCCCATTCTTTCACAGAAAACAGAGCTGTTTTTTGCAAAGTGCCTACCTGTAGATTTTGGCCTCTAGCTCAGCCGGCAGCTAGGGAAACCTACCAAACCTGTGCATTTTTTTAAACTAGAGACCTAGGGGATTTCAAGATGGGGTGACTTGTGGGGCTCTGACCAGGTTCTGTTACCCAGAATCCTTTGCAAACCTCAAAATTTGGCTAAAAAAACACATTTTCCTCACATTATGGTGACAGAAAGTTCTGGAATCTGAGAGGAGCCACAAATTTCCTTCCACCCAGCGTTCCCCCAAGTCTCCCGATAAAAATGGTACCCCACTTGTATGGGTAGGCCTAGCGCCCGCGCCAAGATATGCCCCAAAACACAACGTGGACACATCCCATTCTTTCACAGAAAACAGAGCTGTTTTTTGCAAAGTACCTACCTGTAGATTTTGGCCTCTAGCTCAGCCGGCACCTAGGGAAACTTACCAAACCTGTTCATTTTTTAAAACTAGAGACCTAGGGGAATCCAAGATGAGGTGACTTGCGGGGCTCTGACCAGGTTCTGTTACCCAGAATCCTTTGCAAACCTCAAAATTTGGCTACAAAAACACATTTTCCTCACATTATGGTGACAGAAAGTTCTGGAATCTGAGAGGAGCCACAAATTTCCTTCCACGCAGCGTTCCCCCAAGTCTCCCGATAAAAATGGTACCCCACTTGTGTGGGTAGGCCTAGCGCCCGCGACAGGATATGCCCCAAAACACAACGTGGACACATCCCATTTTTTCACAGAAAACAGAGCTGTTTTTTGCAAAGTGCCTACCTGTAGATTTTGGCCTCTAGCTCAGCCGGCACCTAGGGAAACCTACCAAACCTGTGCATTTTTTAAAACTAGAGACCTAGGGGAATCCAAGATGAGGCGACTTGTGGGGCTCTGACCAGGTTCTGTTACCCAGAATCCTTTGCAAACCTCAAAATTTGGCTAAAAAAACACATTTTCCTCACATTATGGTGACAGAATGTTCTGGAATCTGAGAGGAGCCACAAATTTCTTTCCACCCAGCGTTCCCCCAAGTCTCCCGATAAAAATGGTACCCCACTTGTGTGGGTAGGCCTAGCGCCCGCGCCAAGATATGCCCCAAAACACAACGTGGACACATCCCATTCTTTCACAGAAAAAAGAGCTGTTTTTTGCAAAGTACCTACCTGTAGATTTTGGCCTCTAGCTCAGCCGGCACCTAGGGAAACTTACCAAACCTGTTCATTTTTGAAAACTAGAGACCTAGGGGAATCCAAGATGAGGTGACTTGTGGGGCTCTGACCAGGTTCTGTTACCCAGAATCCTTTGCAAACCTCAAAATTTGGCAAAAAATTTTTTTTACCTCACATTATGGTGACAGAAAGTTCTGGAATCTGAAAGGAGCCACAAATTTCCTTCCACCCAGCGTTCCCCCAAGTCTCCCGATAAAAATGGTACCCCACTTGTGAGGGTAGGCCTAGCGCCCGCGACAGGATATGCCCCAAAACACAACGTGGACACATCCCATTTTTTCACAGAAAACAGAGCTGTTTTTTGCAAAGTGCCTACCTGTTGATTTTGGCCTCTAGCTCAGCCGGCACCTAGGGAAACCTACCAAACCTGTGCATTTTTGAAAACTAGAGACCTAGGGGAATCCAAGATGAGGCGACTTGTGGGGTTCTGACCAGGTTCTGTTACCCAGAATCCTTTGCAAACCTCAAAATTTGGCTAAAAAAACACATTTTCCTCACATTATGGTGACAGAAAGTTCTGTAATCTGAGAGGAGCCACAAATTCCTTTCACCCAGCGTTCCCTTAAGTCTCCCGATAAAAATGGTACCTCACTTGTGTGGGTAGGCCTTGCGCCCGCGACAGGAAATGTCCCAAAACACAACGTGGACACATCCCATTTTTTCACAGAAAACAGAGCTGTTTTTTGCAAAGTGCCTACCTGTAGGTTTTGGCCTCTAGCTCAGCCGGCACCTAGGGAAACCTACCAAACCTTTGCATTTTTTAAAACTAGAGACCTAGGGGAATCCAAGATGGGGTGAATTGTGGGGCTCTGACCAGTTTCTGTTACCCAGAGTCCTTTGCAAACCTCAGAATTTGGCTAAAAAAACACATTTTCCTCACATTATGGTGACAGAAAGTTCTGGAATCTGAGACGAGCCACAAATTTCCTTCCACCCAGCGTTCCCCCAAGTCTCCCGATAAAAATGGTTCCCTACTTGTGTGGGTAGGCCTAGCGCCCGCGACAGGATATGCCCCAAAACACAACGTGGACACATCCCATTTTTTCACAGAAAACAGAGCTGTTTTTTGCAAAGTGCCTACCTGTAGATTTTGGCCTCTAGCTCAGCCGGCACCTAGGGAAACCTACCAAACCTGTGCATTTTTTAAAACTAGAGACCTAGGGGAATCCAAGATCAGGCGACTTGTGGGGCTCTGACCAGGTTCTGTTACCCAGAATCCTTTGTAAACCTCAAAAGTTGGCTAAAAAAACACATTTTCCTCACATTATGGTGACAGAAAGTTCTGGAATCTGAGAGGAGCCACAAATTTCCTTCCACCCAGCGTTCCCCCAAGTCTCCCGATAAAAATGGTACCCCACTTGTGTGGGTAGGCCTAGCGCCCGCGCCAAGACATGCCCCAAATCACAACGTGGACACATCCCATTCTTTCACAGAAAACAGAGCTGTTTTTTGCAAAGTACCTACCTGTAGATTTTGGCCTCTAGCTCAGCCGGCACCTAGGGAAACCTACCAAACCTGTTCATTTATGAAAACTAGAGACCTAGGGGAATCCAAGATGAGGTGACTTGTGGGGCTCTGACCAGGTTCTGTTACCCAGAATCCTTTGGAAACCTCAAAATTTGGCTAAAGATTTTTTTTTCTCACATTATGGTGACAGAAAGTTCTGAAATCTGAGAGGAGCCACAAATTTCTTTCCACCCAGCGTTCCCCCAAGTCTCCCGATAAAAATGGTACCTCACTTGTGTGGGTAGGCCTAGCGCCAGCGACAGGAAATGTCCCAAAACACAACGTGGACACATCCAATTTTTTCACAAAAAACAGAGCTGTTTTTTGCAAAGTGCCTACCTGTAGATTTTGGCCTCTAGCTCAGCCGGCACCTAGGGAAACCTACCAAACCTGTAATTTTTTTAAACTAGAGACGAGGGGAATCCAAGATGAGGTGACTTGTGGGGCTCTGACCAGGTTCTGTTACCCAGAATCCTTTGCAAACCTCAACATTTGGCTAAAAAAACTCATTTTCCTCACATTATGGTGACAGAAAGTTCTGGAATCTGAGAGGAGCCACAAATTTCCTTCCACCCAGCGTTCCCCCAAGTCTCCCGATAAAAATGGTACCCCACTTGTGTGGGTAAGCCTAGCGCCCGCGACAGGATATGCCCCAAAACACAACGTGGACACATCCCATTTTTTCACAGAAAACAGAGCTGTTTTTTGCAAAGTGCCTACCTGTAGATTTTGGCCTCTAGCTCAGCCGGCACCGAGGGAAACCTACCAAACCTGTGCATTTTTTAAAACTAGTGACCTAGGGGAATCCAAGATGAGGCAACTTGTGGGGCTCTGACCAGGTTCTGTTACCCAGAATCCTTTGTAGACCTCAAATTTTGGCTAAAAAAACACATTTTCCTCACATTATGGTGATAGAAAGTTCTGGAATCTGAGAGGAGCCACAAATTTCCTTCCACCCAGCGTTCCCCCAAGTCTCCCGATAAAAATGGTACCTCACTTCTTTGGGTAGGCCTAGCGCCCGCAACAGGATATGCCCCAAAACACAACGTGGACACATCCCATTCTTTTAAAGAAAACTGAGCTGTTTTTTGCAAAGTGCCTACCTGTAGATTTTGGCCTCTAGCTCAGCCGGCACCTAGGGAAACCTACCAAACCTGTGCATTTTTGAAAACTAGAGACCTAGTGGAATCCAAGATGGGGTGACTTGTGGGGCTCTGACCAGGTTCTGTTACCCAGAATCCTTTGCAAACCTAAAAATGTGGCTAAAAAAACACATTTTCTTCACATTGTGGTGACAGAAAGTTCTGGAATCTGAGAGGAGCCACACATTTCCTTCCACCCAGCGTTCCCCCAAGTCTGCCGATAAAAATGATACCTCACTTGTGTGGGTAGGCCTAGCGCCCGCGACAGGAAATGTCCCAAAACACAATGTGGACACATCCCATTTTTTCACAGAAAACAGAGCTGTTTTTTGCAAAGTGCCTACCTGTAGATTTTGGCCTCTAGCTCAGCCGGCACCGAGGGAAACCTACCAAACCTGTGCATTTTTGAAAACTAGAGACCTAGGGGAATCTAAGATGGGGTGACTTGTGGGGCTCTGACCAGGTTCTGTTACCCAGAATCCTTTGCAAACTTCAAAATGTGGTTAAAAAAAACACATTTTCCTCACATTATGGTGACAGAAAGTTCTGGAATCTGAGAGGAGCCACAATTTCCTTCCACCCAGCGTTCCCCCAAGTCTGCTGATAAAAATCATACCTCACTTGTGTGGGTAGGCCTAGCGCCCGCGACAGGAAATGTCACAAAACACAACGTGGACACATCCCATTTTTTCACAGATAACAGAGCTGTTTTTTGCAAAGTTCCTACCTGTAGATTTTGGCCTCTAGCTAAGCCGGTACCTAGGGAAACCTACCAAACCTGTGCATTTTTTAAAACTAGAGACCTAGGGGAATCCAAGATGGGGTGACTTGTGGGGCTCTGACCAGGTTCTGTTACCCAGAATCCTTTGCAAACCTCAAAATTTGGCTAAAAAAACACATTTTCCTCACATTATGGTGACAGAAAGTTCTGGAATCTGAGAGGAGCCACTAATTCCTTCCACCCAGCGTTCCCCCAAGTCTCCAATAAAAATGGTATCTCACTTGTGTGGGTAGGCCTAGCGCCCGCGACAGGATATGCCCCAAAACACAACGTGGACACATCCCATTCTTTCACAGAAAACAGAGCTGTTTTTTGCAAAGTGCCTACCTGTAGATTTTGGCCTCTAGCTCAGCCGGCACATAGGGAAACCTACCAAACCTGTGTATTTTTTAAAACTACAGGCCTAGGGGAATCCAAGATGGGGTGACTTGTGGGGCTCTGACCAGGTTCTGTTACCCAAAATCCTTTGCAAACCTCAAAATGTGGCTAAAAAAACACATTTTCCTCACATTATGGTGACAGAAAGTTCTGAAATCTGAGAGGAGCCACAAATTTCCTTCCACCCAGCGTTCCCCCAAGTCTCCCAATAAAAATGGTACCCCACTTGTGTGGGTAGGCCTAGCGCCCGTGACAGGATATGCCCCAAAACACAACGTGGACACATCCCATTCTTTCACAGAAAACAGAGGTGTTTTTTGCAAAGTGCCTACCTGTAGATTTTGGACTCTAGCTCAGCTGGCACCTAGGGAAACCTACCAAACCTGTGCATTTTTGAAAACTAGAGACCTAGGGGAATCCAGGATGGGGTGACTTGTGGGGCTCTGACCAGGTTCTGTTACCCAGGATCCTTTGCAAACCTCAAAATTTGGCTAAAAAACACATTTTCCTCACATTATGGTGACAGAAAGTTCTGGAATCTGAAAGGAGCCACGAATTTCCTTCCACCCAGCGTTCCCCCAAGTCTGCCGATAAAAATGATACCTCACTACTGTGGGTAGGCCTAGCGCCCGCGGCAGGAAATGTCCCAAAACACAACGTGGACACATCCCATTTTTTGACAGAAAACAGAGCTGTTTTTTGCAAAGTGCCTACCTGTAGATTTTGGCCTCTAGCTCAGCCGGCACCTAGGAAAACCAACCAAACCTGTGCATTTTTTAAAACTAGAGACCTAGGGGAATCCAAGGTGAGGTGACTTGTGGGGCTCTGACCAGGTTCTGTTACCCAGAATCCTTTGCAAACCTCAAAATGTGGCTAAAAAAACAAATTTTCCTCACATTATGGTGACAGACAGTTCTGAAATCTTAGAGGAGCCACAAATTTCCTTCCACCCAGCGTTCCCCCAAGTCTCCCAATAAAAATGGTACCCCACTTTTGTGGGTAGGCCTAGCGCCCGTGACAGGATATGCCCCAAAACACAACGTGGACACATCACATTCTTTCACAGAAAACAGAGGTGTTTTTTGCAAAGTGCCTACCTGTAGATTTTGGCCTCTAGCTCAGCTGGCACCTAGGGAAACCTACCAAACCTGTGCATTGTTAAAAACTAGAGACCTAGGGGAATCCAGGATGGGGTGACTTGTGGGGCTCTGACCAGGTTCTGTTACCCAGAATCCTTTGCAAACCTCAATATTTGGCTAAAAAACACATTTTCCTCACATTATGGTGACAGAAAGTTCTGGAATCTGAGAGGAGCCACAAATTTCCTTCCACCCAGCGTTCCCCCACGTCTGCCGATAAAAATGATACCTCACTTGTGTTGGTAGGCCTAGCGCCCGCGGCAGGAAATGTCCCAAAACACAACGTGGACATATCCCATTTTTTGACAGAAAACAGAGCTGTTTTTTGCAAAGTGCCTACCTGTAGATTTTGGCCTCTAGCTCAGCCGGCACCTAGGGAAACCTACCAAACCTGTGCATTTATGAAAACTAGAGACCTAGGGGAATCTAAGATGGGGTGACTTGTGGGGCTCTGACCAGGTTCTGTTACCCAGTATCCTTTGCAAACCTCAAAATGTGGCTAAAAAAAACACATTTCCCTCACATTATGGTGACAGAAAGTTCTGGAATCTGAGAGGAGCCACAAATTTCCTTCCACCCAGCGTTCCCCCAAGTATCCCGGTAATAATGGTACCTCACTTGTGTGGGTAGGCCTAGCGCCCGCAACAGGATATGCCGCAAAACACAACGTGGAGAGATCTCATTCTTTCACAGAAAACAGAGCTGTTTTTTGCAAAGTGCCTACCTGTAGATTTTGGCCTCTAGCTCAGCCGGCACCTAGGGAAACCTACCAAACCTGTGCATTTTTTAAAACTAGAGACCTAGGGGAATCCAAGATAGGGTGACTTGTGGGGCTCTGTCCAGGTTCTGTTACCCAGAATCCTTTGCAAACATCAACATTTGGCTAAAAAAACAAATTTTCCTCACATTATGGTGGCAGAAAGTTCTGGAATCTGAGAGGAGCCACAAATTTCCTTTCACCCAGCGTTCCCCCAAGTCTCCAGATAAAAATGGTACCTCACTTGTGTGGGTAGGCCTAGCACCCGCGACAGGATATGCCCGAAAACACAACATGGACAAATCCCATTCTTTCACAGAAAACAGAGCTGTTTTTTGCAAAGTGCCTACCTGTAGATTTTGGCCTCTAGCTCAGCCGGCACCTAGGGAAACCTACCAAACCTGTGCATTTTTGAAAACTAGAGACCTAGGGGAATCCAAGATGGGGTGACTTGTGGGGCTCTGACCAGGTTCTGTTACCCAGAATCCTTTGCAAACCTAAAAATGTGGCTAAAAAAACACATTTTCCTCACATTGTGGTGACAGAAAGTTCTGGAATCTGAGAGGAGCCACAAATTTCCTTCCAACCAGCGTTCCCCCAAGTCTCCCAATAAAAATGGTACCTCACTTGTGTGGGTAGGCCTAGCGCCCGCAACAGGATATGCCCCAAAACACAACGTGGACACATCCCATTCTTTCACAGAAAATAGAGGTGTTTTTTGCAAAGTGCCTACCTGTAGATTTTGGCCTCTAGCTAAGCTGGCACCTAGCGAAACATACCAAACCTGTGCATTTTTGAAAACTAGGGACCTAGGGGAATCCAAGATGGGGTGACTTGTGGGGCTCTGACCAGGTTCTGTTACCCAGAATCCTTTGCAAACCTAAAAATGTGGCTAAAAAAACACATTTTCCTCACATTATGGTGATAGAAAGTTCTGGAATCTGGGAGGAGCCACAAATTTCCTTCCACCCAGCGTTCCCCCAAGTCTCCCGATAAAAATGGTACCTCACTTGTGTGGGTGGGCCTAGCGCCCGCGACAGGAAATGTCCCAAAACACAACGTGGACCCATCCCATTTTTTCACAGAAAACAGAGCTGTTTTTTGCAAAGTGCCTACCTGTAGATTTTGGCCTCTAGCTCAGCCGGCAACTAGGGAAACCTACCAAACTTGTAATTTTTTAAAACTAGAGACCTAGGGGAATCCAAGATGGGGTGACTTGTGAGGCTCTGACCAGGTTCTGTTACACAGAATCCTTTGCAAACCTCAAAATTTGGCTAAAAAAACACATTTTCCTCACATTATGGTGACAGAAAGTTCTGGAATCTGAGAGGAGCAACAAAGTTCCTTCCACCCAGCGTTCCCCCAAGTCTCCCGATAAAAATGGCACCCCACTTGTGAGGGTAGGCCTAGCGCCCGCGACAGGATATGCCCCAAAACACAACGTGGACACATCCCATTTTTTCACAGAAAACAGAGCTGTTTTTTGCAAAGTGTCTACCTGTAGATTTTGGCCTCTAGCTCAGCCGGCACCTAGGGAAACCTACGAAACCTGTACATTTTTTAAAACTAGAGACCTAGGGGAATCCAAGATGAGGCGACTTGTGGGGCTCTGACCAGGTTCTGTTACCCAGAATCCTTTGCAAACCTCAACATTTGGCTAAAAAAACACATTTTCCTCACATTATGGTGACAGAAAGTTCTGGAATCTGAGAGGAGCCACAAATTCCTTTCACCCAGCGTTCCCCCAAGTCTCCCGATAAAAATGGTACCTCACTTCTGTGGGTAGGCCTAGCACCCGCGACATGATATGCCCGAAAACACAACATGGACACATCCCATTCTTTCACAGAAAACAGAGCTGTTTTTTGCAAAGTGCCTACCTGTAGATTTTGGCCTCTAGCTCAGCCGGCACCTAGGGTAATCTACCAAACCTGTGCATTTTTGAAAACTAGAGACCTAGGGGAATCCACGATGGGGTGACTTGTGGGGCTCTTACCAGGTTCTGTTACCCAGAATCCTTTGCAAACCTCAAAATGTGGCTAAAAAAAACACATTTTCCTCACATTATGGTGACAGAAAGTTCTGGAATCTGAGAGGAGCCACAAATTTTCTTCCACCCAGCGTTCCCCCAAGTCTCCCAATAAAAATGGTTCCCCACTTGTGTGGGTAGGCCTAGCGCCTGTGACAGGATATGCACCAAAACACAACGTGGACACATCCCATTCTTTCACAGAAAACAGAGCTGTTTTTTGCAAAGTGCCTACCTGTAGATTTTGGCCTCTAGCTCAGCCGGCACCTAGGGAAACCTACCAAACCTGTGCATTTTTTAAAACTAGAGACCTAGGGGAATCCAAGATGAGGCGACTTGTGGGGCTCTGACCGGGTTCTGTTACCCAGAATCCTTTGGAAACCTCAAAATTTGGCTAAAAAAACACATTTTCCTCACATTATAGTGACAGAAAGTTCTGGAATTTGAGAGGAGCCACAAATTTCTTTCCACCCAGCGTTCCCCCAAGTCTCCCGATAAAAATAGTACCTCACTTGTGTGAGTAGGCCTAGCGCCCGCGACAGGAAATGTCCCAAAACACAACGTGGACACATCCCATTTTTTCACAGAAAACAGAGCTGTTTTTTGCAAAGTGCCTACCTGTAGATTTTGGCCTCTAGCTCAGCCGGCACCTAGGGAAACCTACCAAACCTGTGCATTTTTGAAAACTAGAGACATAGGGGAATCCAAGATGGGGTGACTTGTGGGGCTCTGACCAGGTTCTGTTACCCAGAATCCTTTGCAAACCTCAAAATTTGGCTAAAAAAAACACATTTTCCTCACATTATGGTGACAGAAAGTTCTGGAATCTGAGAGGAGCCACAATTTCTTTCCACCCAGCCTTCCCCCAAGTCTCCCGATAAAAATGGTACCCCACTTGTGTGGGTAGGCCTAGCGCCCGCGCCAAGATATGCCCCAAAACACAACGTGGACACATCCCATTCTTTCACAGAAAACAGAGCTGTTTTTTGCAAAGTGCCTACCTGTAGATTTTGGCCTCTAGCTCAGCCGGCACCTAGGGAAACCTACCAAACCTGTGCATTTTTTTAAACTAGAGACCTAGGGGATTTCAAGATGGGGTGACTTGTGGGGCTCTGACCAGGTTCTGTTACCCAGAATCCGTTGCAAACCTCAAAATTTGGCTAAAAAAACACATTTTCCTCACATTATGGTGACAGAAAGTTCTGGAATCTGAGAGGAGCCACAAATTTCATTCCACCCAGCGTTCCCCCAAGTCTCCAGATAAAAATGGTACCTCACTTGTGTGGGTAGGCCTAGCACCCGCGACAGGATATGCCCGAAAACACAACATGGACAAATCCCATTCTTTCACAGAAAACAGAGCTGTTTTTTGCAAAGTGCCTACCTGTAGATTTTGGCCTCTAGCTCAGCCGGCACCTAGGGAAACCTACCAAACCTGTGCATTTTTGAAAACTAGAGACCTAGGGGAATCCAAGATGGGGTGACTTGTGGGGCTCTGACCAGGTTCTGTTACCCAGAATCCTTTGCAAACCTAAAAATGTGGCTAAAAAAAACACATTTTCCTCACATTGTGGTGACAGAAAGTTCTGGAATCTGAGAGGAGCCACAAATTTCCTTCCAACCAGCGTTCCCCCAAGTCTCCCAATAAAAATGGTACCTCACTTGTGTGGGTAGGCCTAGCGCCCGCAACAGGATATGCCCCAAAACACAACGTGGACACATCCCATTCTTTCACAGAAAATAGAGGTGTTTTTTGCAAAGTGCCTACCTGTAGATTTTGGCCTCTAGCTAAGCTGGCACCTAGCGAAACATACCAAACCTGTGCATTTTTGAAAACTAGGGACCTAGGGGAATCCAAGATGGGGTGACTTGTGGGGCTCTGACCAGGTTCTGTTACCCAGAATCCTTTGCAAACCTCAAGATTTGGCTAAAAAAACACATTTTCCTCACATTATGGTGATAGAAAGTTCTGGAATCTGGGAGGAGCCACAAATTTCCTTCCACCCAGCGTTCCCCCAAGTCTCCCGATAAAAATGGAACCTCACTTGGGTGGGTGGGCCTAGCGCCCGCGACAGGAAATGTCCCAAAACACAACGTGGACCCATCCCATTTTTTCACAGAAAACAGAGCTGTTTTTTGCAAAGTGCCTACCTGTAGATTTTGGCCTCTAGCTCAGCCGGCAACTAGGGAAACCTACCAAACCTGTAATTTTTTAAAACTAGAGACCTAGGGGAATCCAAGATGGGGTGGCTTGTGAGGCTCTGACCAGGTTCTGTTACACAGAATCCTTTGCAAACCTCAAAATTTGGCTAAAAATACACATTTTCCTCACATTATGGTGACAGAAAGTTCTGGAATCTGAGAGGAGCAACAAATTTCCTTCCACCCAGCGTTCCCCCAAGTCTCCCGATAAAAATGGCACCCCACTTGTGAGGGTAGGCCTAGCGCCCGCGACAGGATATGCCCCAAAACACAACGTGGACACATCCCATTTTTTCACAGAAAACAGAGCTGTTTTTTGCAAAGTGTCTACCTGTAGATTTTGGCCTCTAGCTCAGCCGGCACCTAGGGAAACCTACCAAACCTGTACATTTTTTAAAACTAGAGACCTAGGGGAATCCAAGATGAGGCGACTTGTGGGGCTCTGACCAGGTTCTGTTACCCAGAATCCTTTGCAAACCTCAACATTTGGCTAAAAAAAAACATTTTCCTCACATTATGGTGACAGAAAGTTCTGGAATCTGAGAGGAGCCACAAATTCCTTTCACCCAGCGTTCCCCCAAGTCTCCCGATAAAAATGGTAACTCACTTCTGTGGGTAGGCCTAGCACCCGCGACATGATATGCCCGAAAACACAACATGGACACATCCCATTCTTTCACAGAAAACAGAGCTGTTTTTTGCAAAGTGCCTACCTGTAGATTTTGGCCTCTAGCTCAGCCGGCACCTAGGGAAATCTACCAAACCTGTGCATTTTTGAAAACTAGAGACCTAGGGGAATCCAAGATGGGGTGACTTGTGGGGCTCTTACCAGGTTCTGTTACCCAGAATCCTTTGCAAACCTCAAAATGTGGCTAAAAAAAACACATTTTCCTCACATTATGGTGACAGAAAGTTCTGGAATCTGAGAGGAGCCACAAATTTTCTTCCACCCAGCGTTCCCCCAAGTCTCCCAATAAAAATGGTTCCCCACTTGTGTGGGTAGGCCTAGCGCCTGTGACAGGATATGCACCAAAACACAACGTGGACACATCCCATTCTTTCACAGAAAACAGAGCTGTTTTTTGCAAAGTGCCTACCTGTAGATTTTGGCCTCTAGCTCAGCCGGCACCTAAGGAAACCTACCAAACCTGTGCATTTTTTAAAACTAGAGACCTAGGGGAATCCAAGATGAGGCGACTTGTGGGGCTCTGACCGGGTTCTGTTACCCAGAATCCTTTGGAAACCTCAAAATTTGGCTAAAAAAAAACACATTTTCCTCACATTATGGTGACAGAAAGTTCTGGAATTTGAGAGGAGCCACAAATTTCTTTCCACCCAGCGTTCCCCCAAGTCTCCCGATAAAAATAGTACCTCACTTGTGTGAGTAGGCCTAGCGCCCGCGACAGGAAATGTCCCAAAACACAACGTGGACACATCCCATTTTTTCACAGAAAACAGAGCTGTTTTTTGCAAAGTGCCTACCTGTAGATTTTGGCCTCTAGCTCAGCCGGCACCTAGGGAAACCTACCAAACCTGTGCATTTTTGAAAACTAGAGACATAGGGGAATCCAAGATGGGGTGACTTGTGGGGCTCTGACCAGGTTCTGTTACCCAGAATCCTTTGCCAACCTCAAAATTTGGCTAAAAAAACACATTTTCCTCACATTATGGTGACAGAAAGTTCTGGAATCTGAGAGGAGCCACAATTTCTTTCCACCCAGCCTTCCCCCAAGTCTCCCGATAAAAATGGTACCCCACTTGTGTGGGTAGGCCTAGCGCCCGTGCCAAGATATGCCCCAAAACACAACGTGGACACATCCCATTCTTTCACAGAAAACAGAGCTGTTTTTTGCAAAGTGCCTACCTGTAGATTTTGGCCTCTAGCTCAGCCGGCACCTAGGGAAACCTACCAAACCTGTGCATTTTTTTAAACTAGAGACCTAGGGGATTTCAAGATGGGGTGACTTGTGGGGCTCTGACCAGGTTCTGTTACCCAGAATCCTTTGCAAACCTCAAAATTTGGCTAAAAAAACACATTTTCCTCACATTATGGTGACAGAAAGTTCTGGAATCTGAGAGGAGCCACAAATTTCCTTCCACCCAGCGTTCCCCCAAGTCTCCCGATAAAAATGGTACCCCACTTGTGTGGGTAGGCCTAGCGCCCGCGCCAAGATATGTCCCAAAACACAACGTGGACACATCCCATTCTTTCACAGAAAACAGAGCTGTTTTTTGCAAAGTACCTACCTGTAGATTTTGGCCTCTAGCTCAGCCGGCACCTAGGGAAACTTACCAAACCTGTTCATTTTTTAAAACTAGAGACCTAGGGGAATCCAAGATGAGGTGACTTGCGGGGCTCTGACCAGGTTCTGTTACCCAGAATCCTTTGCAAACCTCAAAATTTGGCTAAAAAAACACATTTTCCTCATATTATGGTGACAGAAAGTTCTGGAATCTGAGAGGAGCCACAAATTTCCTTCCACGCAGCGTTCCCCCAAGTCTCCCGATAAAAATGGTACCCCACTTGTGTGGGTAGGCCTAGCGCCCGCGACAGGATATGCCCCAAAACACAACGTGGACACATCCCATTTTTTCACAGAAAACAGAGCTGTTTTTTGCAAAGTGCCTACCTGTAGATTTTGGCCTCTAGCTCAGCCGGCACCTAGGGAAACCTACCAAACCTGTGCATTTTTTAAAACTAGAGACCTAGGGGAATCCAAGATGAGGCGACTTGTGGGGCTCTGACCAGGTTCTGTTACCCAGAATCCTTTGCAAACCTCAAAATTTGGCTAAAAAAACACATTTTCCTCACATTATGGTGACAGAATGTTCTGGAATCTGAGAGGAGCCACAAATTTCTTTCCACCCAGCGTTCCCCCAAGTCTCCCGATAAAAATGGTACCCCACTTGTGTGGGTAGGCCTAGCGCCCGCGCCAAGATATGCCCCAAAACACAACGTGGACACATCCCATTCTTTCACAGAAAAAAGAGCTGTTTTTTGCAAAGTACCTACCTGTAGATTTTGGCCTCTAGCTCAGCCGGCACCTAGGGAAACTTACCAAACCTGTTCATTTTTGAAAACTAGAGACCTAGGGGAATCCAAGATGAGGTGACTTGTGGGGCTCTGACCAGGTTCTGTTACCCAGAATCCTTTGCAAACCTCAAAATTTGGCTAAAATTTTTTTTTACCTCACATTATGGTGACAGAAAGTTCTGGAATCTGAAAGGAGCCACAAATTTCCTTCCACCCAGCGTTCCCCCAAGTCTCCCGATAAAAATGGTACCCCACTTGTGAGGGTAGGCCTAGCGCCCGCGACAGGATATGCCCCAAAACACAACGTGGACACATCCCATTTTTTCACAGAAAACAGAGCTGTTTTTTGCAAAGTGCCTACCTGTTGATTTTGGCCTCTAGCTCAGCCGGCACCTAGGGAAACCTACCAAACCTGTGCATTTTTGAAAACTAGAGACCTAGGGGAATCCAAGATGAGGCGACTTGTGGGGTTCTGACCAGGTTCTGTTACCCAGAATCCTTTGCAAACCTCAAAATTTGGCTAAAAAAACAAATTTTCCTCACATTATGGTGACAGAAAGTTCTGTAATCTGAGAGGAGCCACAAATTCCTTTCACCTAGCGTTCCCCCAAGTCTCCCGATAAAAATGGTACCTCACTTGTGTGGGTAGGCCTTGCGCCCGCGACAGGAAATGTCCCAAAACACAACGTGGACACATCCCATTTTTTCACAGAAAACAGAGCTGTTTTTTGCAAAGTGCCTACCTGTAGGTTTTGGCCTCTAGCTCAGCCGGCACCTAGGGAAACCTACCAAACCTTTGCATTTTTTAAAACTAGAGACCTAGGGGAATCCAAGATGGGGTGAATTGTGGGGCTCTGACCAGTTTCTGTTACCCAGAGTCCTTTGCAAACCTCAAAATTTGGCTAAAAAAACACATTTTCCTCACATTATGGTGACAGAAAGTTCTGGAATCTGAGACGAGCCACAAATTTCCTTCCACCCAGCGTTCCCCCAAGTCTCCCGATAAAAATGGTTCCCTACTTGTGTGGGTAGGCCTAGCGCCCGCGACAGGATATGCCCCAAAACACAACGTGGACACATCCCATTTTTTCACAGAAAACAGAGCTGTTTTTTGCAAAGTGCCTACCTGTAGATTTTGGCCTCTAGCTCAGCCGGCACCTAGGGAAACCTACCAAACCTGTGCATTTTTTAAAACTAGAGACCTAGGGGAATCCAAGATCAGGCGACTTGTGGGGCTCTGACCAGGTTCTGTTACCCAGAATCCTTTGTAAACCTCAAAAGTTGGCTAAAAAAACACATTTTCCTCACATTATGGTGACAGAAAGTTCTGGAATCTGAGAGGAGCCACAAATTTCCTTCCACCCAGCGTTCCCCCAAGTCTCCCGATAAAAATGGTACCCCACTTGTGTGGTTAGGCCTAGCGCCCGCGCCAAGACATGCCCCAAATCACAACGTGGACACATCCCATTCTTTCACAGAAAACAGAGCTGTTTTTTGCAAAGTACCTACCTGTAGATTTTGGCCTCTAGCTCAGCCGGCACCGAGGGAAACCTACCAAACCTGTGCATTTTTTAAAACTAGTGACCTAGGGGAATCCAAGATGAGGCAACTTGTGGGGCTCTGACCAGGTTCTGTTACCCAGAATCCTTTGTAGACCTCAAATTTTGGCTAAAAAAACACATTTTCCTCACATTATGGTGATAGAAAGTTCTGGAATCTGAGAGGAGCCACAAATTTCCTTCCACCCAGCGTTCCCCCAAGTCTCCCGATAAAAATGGTACCTCACTTCTGTGGGTAGGCCTAGCACCCACGACAGGATATGCCCCAAAACACAACGTGGACACATCCCATTCTTTTAAAGAAAACTGAGCTGTTTTTTGCAAAGTGCCTACCTGTAGATTTTGGCCTCTAGCTCAGCCGGCACCTAGGGAAACCTACCAAACCTGTGCATTTTTTAAAACTAGAGACCTAGTGGAATCCAAGATGGGGTGACTTGTGGGGCTCTGACCAGGTTCTGTTACCCAGAATCCTTTGCAAACCTAAAAATGTGGCTAAAAAAACACATTTTCTTCACATTGTGGTGACAGAAAGTTCTGGAATCTGAGAGGAGCCACACATTTCCTTCCACCCAGCGTTCCCCCAAGTCTGCCGATAAAAATGATACCTCACTTGTGTGGGTAGGCCTAGCGCCCGCGACAGGAAATGTCCCAAAACACAATGTGGACACATCCCATTTTTTCACAGAAAACAGAGCTGTTTTTTGCAAAGTGCCTACCTGTAGATTTTGGCCTCTAGCTCAGCCGGCACCTAGGGAAACGTACCAAACCTGTGCATTTTTTAAAACTAGAGATCTAGGAAAATCCAAGATGGGGTGACTTGTGGGGCTCTGACCAGGTTCTGTTACCCAGAATCCTTTGCAAACCTCAAAATTTGGCTAAAAAAACAAATTTTCCTCACATTATGGTGACAGAAAGTTCTGGAATCTGAGAGGAGCCACAAATTCCTTTCACCCAGCGTTCCCCCAAGTCTCCCGATAAAAATGGTACCTCACTTGTGTGGGTAGGCCTAGCACCCGCAACAGGATATACCCGAAAACACAACATGGACACATCCCATTCTTTCACAGAAAACAGAGCTGTTTTTTGCAAAGTGCCTACATGTAGATTTTGGCCTCTAGCTCAGCCGGCACCTAGGGAAATCTACCAAACCTGTGCATTTTTGAAAACTAGAGACCTAGGGGAATCCAAGATGGGGTGACTTGTGGGGCTCTTACCAGGTTCTGTTACCCAGAATCCTTTGCAAACCTCAATATGTGGCTAAAAAAAACACATTTTCCTCACATTATGGTGACAGAAAGTTCTGGAATCTGAGAGGAGCCACAAATTTCCTTCCACCCAGCGTTCCCCCAAGTCTCCCAATAAAAATGGTTCCCCACTTGTGTGGGTAGGCCTAGCGCCTGTGACAGGATATGCACCAAAACACAACGTGGACACATCCCATTCTTTCACAGAAAACAGAGCTGTTTTTTGCAAAGTGCCTACCTGTAGATTTTGCCCTCTAGCTCAGCCGGCACCTAGGGAAACCTACCAAACCTGTGCATTTTTGAAAACTAGAGACCTAGGGGATTTCAAGATGGGGTGACCTGTGGCGCTCTGACCAGGTTCTGTTAACCAGAATCCTTTGCAAACCTCAAAATATGGCTAAAAAACACATTTTCCTCACATTATGGTTACAGAAAGTTCTGGAATCTGAGAGGAGCCACACATTTCCTTCCACCCAGCGTTCCCCCAAGTCTGCCGATAAAAATGATACCTCACTTGTGTGGGTAGGCCTAGCGCCCGCGACAGGAAATGTCCCAAAACACAATGTGGACACATCCCATTTTTTCACAGAAAACAGAGCTGTTTTTTGCAAAGTGCCTACCTGTAGATTTTGGCCTCTAGCTCAGCCGGCACCTAGGGAAACCTACCAAACCTGTGCATTTTTTAAAACTAGAGACCTAGGGAAATCCAAGATGGGGTGACTTGTGGGGCTCTGACCAGGTTCTGTTACCCAGAATCCTTTGCAAACCTCAAAATTTGGCTAAAAAAACACATTTTCCTCACATTATGGTGACAGAAAGTTCTGGAATCTGAGAGGAGCCACAAATTCCTTTCACCCAGCGTTCCCCCAAGTCTCCCGATAAAAATGGTACCTCACTTGTGTGGGTAGGCCTAGCACCCACGACAGGATATGCCCCAAAACACAACGTGGACACATCCCATTCTTTCACAGAAAACAGAGCTGTTTTTTGCAAAGTGCCTACCTGTAGATTTTGGCCTCTAGCTCAGCCGGCACCCAGGGAAACCTACCAAACCTGTGCATTTATGAAAACTAGAGACCTAGGGGAATCTAAGATGGGGTGACTTGTGGGGCTCTGACCAGGTTCTGTTACCCAGAATCCTTTGCAAACTTCAAAATGTGGTTAAAAAAAACACATTTTCCTCACATTATGGTGACAGAAAGTTCTGGAATCTGAGAGGAGCCACAATTTCCTTCCACCCAGCGTTCCCCCAAGTCTGCTGATAAAAATCATACCTCACTTGTGTGGGTAGGCCTAGCGCCCGCGACAGGAAATGTCACAAAACACAACGTGGACACATCCCATTTTTTCACAGATAACAGAGCTGTTTTTTGCAAAGTTCCTACCTGTAGATTTTGGCCTCTAGCTAAGCCGGTACCTAGGGAAACCTACCAAACCTGTGCATTTTTTAAAACTAGAGACCTAGGGGAATCCAAGATGGGGTGACTTGTGGGGCTCTGACCAGGTTCTGTTACCCAGAATCCTTTGCAAACCTCAAAATTTGGCTAAAAAAACACATTTTCCTCACATTATGGTGACAGAAAGTTCTGGAATCTGAGAGGAGCCACTAATTCCTTCCACCCAGCGTTCCCCCAAGTCTCCAATAAAAATGGTATCTCACTTGTGTGGGTAGGCCTAGCGCCCGCGACAGGATATGCCCCAAAACACAACGTGGACACATCCCATTCTTTCACAGAAAACAGAGCTGTTTTTTGCAAAGTGCCTACCTGTAGATTTTGGCCTCTAGCTCAGCCGGCACATAGGGAAACCTACCAAACCTGTGTATTTTTTAAAACTAGAGGCCTAGGGGAATCCAAGATGGGGTGACTTGTGGGGCTCTGACCAGGTTCTGTTACCCAAAATCCTTTGCAAACCTCAAAATGTGGTTAAAAAAAACACATTTTCCTCACATTATGGTGACAGAAAGTTCTGAAATCTGAGAGGAGCCACAAATTTCCTTCCACCCAGCGTTCCCCCAAGTCTCCCAATAAAAATGGTACCCCACTTGTGTGGGTAGGCCTAGCGCCCGTGACAGGATATGCCCCAAAACACAACGTGGACACATCCCATTCTTTCACAGAAAACAGAGGTGTTTTTTGCAAAGTGCCTACCTGTAGATTTTGGACTCTAGCTCAGCTGGCACCTAGGGAAACCTACCAAACCTGTGCATTTTTGAAAACTAGAGACCTAGGGGAATCCAGGATGGGGTGACTTGTGGGGCTCTGACCAGGTTCTGTTACCCAGGATCCTTTGCAAACCTCAAAATTTGGCTAAAAAACACATTTTCCTCACATTATGGTGACAGAAAGTTCTGGAATCTGAAAGGAGCCACGAATTTCCTTCCACCCAGCGTTCCCCCAAGTCTGCCGATAAAAATGATACCTCACTACTGTGGGTAGGCCTAGCGCCCGCGGCAGGAAATGTCCCAAAACACAACGTGGACACATCCCATTTTTTGACAGAAAACAGAGCTGTTTTTTGCAAAGTGCCTACCTGTAGATTTTGGCCTCTAGCTCAGCCGGCACCTAGGAAAACCAACCAAACCTGTGCATTTTTTAAAACTAGAGACCTAGGGGAATCCAAGGTGAGGTGACTTGTGGGGCTCTGACCAGGTTCTGTTACCCAGAATCCTTTGCAAACCTCAAAATGTGGCTAAAAAAACAAATTTTCCTCACATTATGGTGACAGAAAGTTCTGAAATCTTAGAGGAGCCACAAATTTCCTTCCACCCAGCGTTCCCCCAAGTCTCCCAATAAAAATCGTACCCCACTTTTGTGGGTAGGCCTAGCGCCCGTGACAGGATATGCCCCAAAACACAACGTGGACACATCACATTCTTTCACAGAAAACAGAGGTGTTTTTTGCAAAGTGCCTACCTGTAGATTTTGGCCTCTAGCTCAGCTGGCACCTAGGGAAACCTACCAAACCTGTGCATTGTTAAAAACTAGAGACCTAGGGGAATCCAGGATGGGCTGACTTGTGGGGCTCTGACCAGGTTCTGTTACCCAGAATCCTTTGCAAACCTCAATATTTGGCTAAAAAACACATTTTCCTCACATTATGGTGACAGAAAGTTCTGGAATCTGAGAGGAGACACAAATTTCCTTCCACCCAGCGTTCCCCCACGCCTGCCGATAAAAATGATACCTCACTTGTGTGGGTAGGCCTAGCGCCCGCGGCAGGAAATGTCCCAAAACACAACGTGGACATATCCCATTTTTTGACAGAAAACAGAGCTGTTTTTTGCAAAGTGCCTACCTGTAGATTTTGGCCTCTAGCTCAGCCGGCACCTAGGGAAACCTACCAAACCTGTACATTTTTTAAAACTAGAGACCTAGGGGAATCCAAGATGAGGCGACTTGTGGGGCTCTGACCAGGTTCTGTTACCCAGAATCCTTTGCAAACCTCAACATTTGGCTAAAAAAACACATTTTCCTCACATTATGGTGACAGAAAGTTCTGGAATCTGAGAGGAGCCACAAATTCCTTTCACCCAGCGTTCCCCCAAGTCTCCCGATAAAAATGGTACCTCACTTCTGTGGGTAGGCCTAGCACCCGCGACATGATATGCCCGAAAACACAACATGGACACATCCCATTCTTTCACAGAAAACAGAGCTGTTTTTTGCAAAGTGCCTACCTGTAGATTTTGGCCTCTAGCTCAGCCGGCACCTAGGGAAATCTACCAAACCTGTGCATTTTTGAAAACTAGAGACCTAGGGGAATCCAAGATGGGGTGACTTGTGGGGCTCTTACCAGGTTCTGTTACCCAGAATCCTTTGCAAACCTCAAAATGTGGCTAAAAAAAACACATTTTCCTCACATTATGGTGACAGAAAGTTCTGGAATCTGAGAGGAGCCACAAATTTCCTTCCACCCAGCGTTCCCCCAAGTCTCCCAATAAAAATGGTTCCCCACTTGTGTGGGTAGGCCTAGCGCCTGTGACAGGATATGCACCAAAACACAACGTGGACACATCCCATTCTTTCACAGAAAACAGAGCTGTTTTTTGCAAAGTGCCTACCTGTAGATTTTGGCCTCTAGCTCAGCCGGCACCTAGGGAAACCTACCAAACCTGTGCATTTTTGAAAACTAGAGACCTAGGGGATTTCAAGATGGGGTGACCTGTGGCGCTCTGACCAGGTTCTGTTACCCAGAATCCTTTGCAAACCTCAAAATATGGCTAAAAAACACATTTTCCTCACATTATGGTTACAGAAAGTTCTGGAATCTGAGAGGAGCCACACATTTCCTTCCACCCAGCGTTCTCCCAAGTCTGCCGATAAAAATGATACCTCACTTGTGTGGGTAGGCCTAGCGCCCGCGACAGGAAATGTCCCAAAACACAATGTGGACACATCCCATTTTTTCACAGAAAACAGAGCTGTTTTTTGCAAAGTGCCTACCTGTAGATTTTGGCCTCTAGCTCAGCCGGCACCTAGGGAAACCTACCAAACCTGTACATTTTTGAAAACTAGAGATCTAGGGAAATCCAAGATGGGGTGACTTGTGGGGCTCTGACCAGGTTCTGTTACCCAGAATCCTTTGCAAACCTCAAAATTTGGCTAAAAAAACACATTTTCCTCACATTATGGTGACAGAAAGTTCTGGAATCTGAGAGGAGCCACAAATTCCTTTCACCCAGCGGTCCCCCAAGTCTCCAGATAAAAATGGTACCTCACTTGTGTGGGTAGGCCTAGCACTCACGACAGGATATGCCCCAAAACACAACGTGGACACATCCCATTCTTTCACAGAAAACAGAGCCGTTTTTTGCAAAGTGCCTACCTGTAGATTTTGGCCTCTAGCTCAGCCGGCACCCAGGGAAACCTACCAAACCTGTGCATTTATGAAAACTAGAGACCTAGGGGAATCTAAGGTGGGGTGACTTGTGGGGCTCTGACCAGGTTCTGTTACCCAGAATCCTTTGCAAACTTCAAAATGTGGCTATAAAAAACACATTTTCCTCACATTATGGTGACAGAAAGTTCTGGAATCTGAGAGGAGCCACGAATTTCCTTCCACCCAGCGTTCCCCCAAGTCTGCTGATAAAAATCATACCTCACTTGTGTGGGTAGGCCTAGCGCCTGCGACAGGAAATGTCACAAAACACAACGTGGACACATCCCATTTTTTCACAGATAACAGAGCTGTTTTTTGCAAAGTTCCTACCGGTAGATTTTGGCCTCTAGCTAAGCCGGTACCTAGGGAAACCTACCAAACCTGTGCATTTTTTAAAACTAGAGACCTAGGGGAATCCAAGATGGGGTGACTTGTGGGGCTCTGACCAGGTTCTGTTACCCAGAATCCTTTGCAAACCTCAACATTTGGCTAAAAAAACACATTTCCTCACATTATGGTGACAGAAAGTTCTGGAATCTGAGAGGAGCCACAAATTCCTTCCACCCAGCGTTCCCCCAAGTCTCCAATAAAAATGGTATCTCACTTGTGTGGGTAGGCCTAGCGCCCGCGACAGGATATGCCTCAAAACACAACGTGGACACATCCCATTCTTTCACAGAAAACAGAGCTGTTTTTTGCAAAGTGCCTACCTGTAGATTTTGGCCTCTAGCTCAGCCGGCACCCAGGGAAACCTACCAAACCTGTGCATTTATGAAAACTAGAGACCTAGGGGAATCTAAGATGGGGTGACTTGTGGGGCTCTGACCAGGTTCTGTTACCCAGAATCCTTTGCAAACTTCAAAATGTGGCTAAAAAAAACACATTTTCCTCACATTATGGTGACAGAAAGTTCTGGAATCTGAGAGGAGCCACGAATTTCCTTCCACCCAGCGTTCCCCCAAGTCTGCTGATAAAAATCATACCTCACTTGTGTGGGTAGGCCTAGCGCCTGCGACAGGAAATGTCACAAAACACAACGTGGACACATCCCATTTTTTCACAGATAACAGAGCTGTTTTTTGCAAAGTTCCTACCTGTAGATTTTGGCCTCTAGCTAAGCCGGTACCTAGGGAAACCTACCAAACCTGTGCATTTTTTAAAACTAGAGACGTAGGGGAATTCAAGATGGGGTGACTTGTGGGGCTCTGACCAGGTTCTGTTACCCAGAATCCTTTGCAAACCTCAAAATTTGGCTAAAAAAACACATTTTCCTCACATTATGGTGACAGAAAGTTCTGGAATCTGAGAGGAGCCACAAATTCCTTCCACCCAGCGTTCCCTCAAGTCTCCAATAAAAATGGTATCTCACTTGTGTGGGTAGGCCTAGCGCCCGCGACAGGATATGCCTCAAAACACAACGTGGACACATCCCATTCTTTCACAGAAAACAGAGCTGTTTTTTGCAAAGTGCCTACCTGTAGATTTTGGGCTCTAGCTCAGCCGGCACATAGGGAAACCTACCAAACCTGTGTATTTTTTCAAACTAGAGGCCTAGGGGAATCCAAGATGGGGTGACTTGTGGGGCTCTGACTAGGTTCTGTTACCCAGAATCCTTTGCAAACATCAAAATTTGGCTAAAAAAACAAATTTTCCTCACATTATGGTGGCAGAAAGTTCTGGAATCTGAGAGGAGCCACAAATTTCCTTCCTCCCAGCGTTCAACCAAGTCTGCCAATAAAAATGATACCTCACTTGTGTGGGTAGGCCTTGCGCCCGCGACAGGAAATGCCCCAAAACACAACGTGGACACATCCCATTTTTTCACAGAAAACAGAGCTGTTTTTTCCAAAGTGCCTACCTGTAGATTTTGGCCTCTAGCTCAGCCGGCACCTAGGGAAACCTACCAAACCTGTGCATTTTTTAAAACTAGAGACCTAGGGGAATCCAAGGTGAGGTGACTTGTGGGGCTCTGACCAGGTTCTGTTACCCAGAATCCTTTGCAAACCTCAAAATGTGGCTAAAAAAAAAACATTTTCCTCACATTATGGTGACAGAAAGTTCTGAAATCTGAGAGGAGCCACAAATTTCCTTCCACCCAGTGTTCCCCCAAGTCTCCAAATAAAAATGGTACCCCACTTGTGTGGGTAGGCCTAGCGCCCGTGACAGGATATGCCCCAAAACACAACGTGGACACATCCCATTCTTTCACAGAAAACAGAGGTGTTTTTTGCAAAGTGCCTACCTGTAGATTTTGGCCTCTAGCTCAGCTGGCACCTAGGGAAACCTACCAAACCTGTGCATTGTTAAAAACTAGAGACCTAGGGGAATCCAGGATGGGGTGACTTGTGGGGCTCTGACCAGGTTCTGTTACCCAGAATCCTTTGCAAACCTCAATATTTGGCTAAAAAAACACATTTTCCTCACATTATGGTGACAGAAAGTTCTGGAATCTGAGAGGAGCCACGAATTTCCTTCCACCCAGCGTTCCCCCACGTCTGCCGATAAAAATGATACCTCACTTGTGTGGGTAGGCCTAGCGCCCGCGGCAGGAAATGTCCCAAAACACAACGTGGACATATCCCATTTTTTGACAGAAAACAGAGCTGTTTTTTGCAAAGTGCCTACCTGTAGATTTTGGCCTCTAGCTCAGCCGGCACCTAGGGAAACCTACCAAACCTGTGCATTTTTGAAAACTAGAGACCTAGGGGAATCCAAGATAGGGTGACTTGTGGGGCTCTGACTAGGTTCTGTTACCCAGAATCCTTTGCAAACATCAAAATGTGGCTAAAAAAACAAATTTTCCTCACATTATGGTGGCAGAAAGTTCTGGAATCTGAGAGGAGCCACAAATTTCCTTTCACCCAGCGTTCCCCCAAGTCTCCAGATAAAAATGGTACCTCACTTGTGTGGGTAGGCCTAGCACCCGCGACAGGATATGCCCGAAAACACAACATGGACACATCCCATTCTTTCACAGAAAACAGAGCTGTTTTTTGCAAAGTGCCTACCTGTAGATTTTGGCCTCTAGCTCAGCCGGCACCTAGGCAAACCTACCAAACCTGTGCATTTGTGAAAACTAGAGACCTAGGGGAATCCAAGATGGGGTGACTTGTGGGGCTCTGACCAGGTTCTGTTACCCAGAATCCTTTGCAAACCTCAAAAGTTGGCTAAAAAAACACATTTTCCTCACATTATGGTGACAGAAAGTTCTGGAATCTGAGAGGAGCCACAAATTCCTTTCACCCAGCGTTCCCCCAAGTCTCCCGATAAAAATGGTACCTCACTTGTGTGGGTAGGCCTAGCACCCGTGACAGGATATGCCCCAAAACACAACGTGGACACATCCCATTCTTTCACAGAAAACAAAGCTGTTTTATGCAAAGTGCCTACCTGTAGATTTTGGCCTCTAGCTCAGCCGGCACCTAGGGAAACCTACCAAACCTGTGCATTTTTGAAAACTAGAGACCTAGGGGAATCCAAGATGGGGTGACTTGTGGGGCTCTGACCAGGTTCTGTTACCCAGAATCATTAGCAAACCTCAAAATGTGGCTAAAAAAAACACATTTTTCTCACATTATGGTGACAGAAAGTTCTGGAATCTGAGAGGAGCCACAAATTTCCTTCCACCCAGCGTTCCCCCAAGTCTCCAGATAAAAATGGTACCTCACTTGTGTGGGTAGGCCTAGCACCCGCGACAGGATATGCCCGAAAACACAACATGGACACATCCCATTCTTTCACAGAAAACAGAGCTGTTTTTTGCAAAGTGCCTACCTGTAGATTTTGGCCTCTAGCTCAGCCGGCACCTAGGGAAACCTACCAAACCTGTGCATTTTTGAAAACTAGAGACCTAGGGGAATCCAAGATGGGGTGACTTGTGGGGCTCTGACCAGGTTCTGTTACCCAGAATCCTTTGCAAACCTAAAAATGTGGCTAAAAAAACACATTTTCCTCACATTGTGGTGACAGAAAGTTCTGGAATCTGAGAGGAGCCACAAATTTCCTTCCAACCAGCGTTCCCCCAAGTCTCCCAATAAAAATGGTACCTCACTTGTGTGGGTAGGCCTAGCGCCCGCAACAGGATATGCCCCAAAACACAACGTGGACACATCCCATTCTTTCACAGAAAATAGAGGTGTTTTTTGCAAAGTGCCTACCTGTAGATTTTGGCCTCTAGCTAAGATGGCACCTAGGGAAACATACCAAACCTGTGCATTTTTTAAAACTAGGGACCTAGGGGAATCCAAGATGGGGTGACTTGTGGGGCTCTGACCAGGTTCTGTTACCCAGAATCCTTTGCAAACCTCAAGATTTGGCTAAAAAAACACATTTTCCTCACATTATGGTGACAGAAAGTTCTGGAATCTGGGAGGAGCCACAAATTTCCTTCCACCCAGTGTTCCCCCAAGTCTCCCAATAAAAATGATACGTCACTTGTGTGGGTAGGCCTAGCGCCCGCAACAGGATATGCCCCAAAACACAACGTGGACACATCCCATTCTTTCACAGAAAATAGAGGTGTTTTTTGCAAAGTGCCTACCTGTAGATTTTGGCCTCTAGCTAAGATGGCACCTAGGGAAACATACCAAACCTGTGCATTTTTTAAAACTAGGGACCTAGGGGAATCCAAGTTGGGGTGACTTGTGGGGCTCTGACCAGGTTCTGTTACCCAGAATCCTTTGGAAACCTCAAGATTTGGCTAAAAAAACACATTTTCCTCACATTATGGTGACAGAAAGTTCTGGAATCTCGGAGGAGCCACAAATTTCCTTCCACCCAGCGTTCCCCCAAGTCTCCCAATAAAAATGATACGTCACTTGTGTGGGTAGGCCTAGCGCCCGCAACAGGATATGCCCCAAAACACAACGTGGATACATCCCATTCTTTCACAGAAAACAGAGCTGTTTTTTGCAAAGTGCCTACCTGTAGATTTTGGCCTCTAGCTCAGCCGGCACCTAGAGAAACCTACCAAACCTGTGCATTTTTGAAAAATAGAGACCTAGGGGATTTCAAGATGGGGTGACTTGTGGGGCTCTGACCAGGTTCTGTTACCCAGAATCCTTTGTAAACCTCAAAATTTGGCTAAAAAAACACATTTTCCTCACATTATGGTGACAGAAAGTTCTGGAATCTGAGAGGAGCCACAAATTTCCTTCCTCCCAGCGTTCAACCAAGTCTGCCAATAAAAATGATACCTCACTTGTGTGGGTAGGCCTTGCGCCCGCGACAGGAAATGCCCCAAAACACAACGTGGACACATCCCATTTTTTCACAGAAAACAGAGCTGTTTTTTCCAAAGTGCCTACCTGTAGATTTTGGCCTCTAGCTCAGCCGGCACCTAGGGAAACCTACCAAACCTGTGCATTTTTTAAAACTAGAGACCTAGGGGAATCCAAGGTGAGGTGACTTGTGGGGCTCTGACCAGGTTCTGTTACCCAGAATCCTTTGCAAACCTCAAAATGTGGCTAAAAAAACAAATTTTCCTCACATTATGGTGACAGAAAGTTCTGAAATCTGAGAGGAGCCACAAATTTCCTTCCACCCAGTGTTCCCCCAAGTCTCCAAATAAAAATGGTACCCCACTTGTGTGGGTAGGCCTAGCGCCCGTGACAGGATATGCCCCAAAACACAACGTGGACACATCCCATTCTTTCACAGAAAACAGAGGTGTTTTTTGCAAAGTGCCTACCTGTAGATTTTGGCCTCTAGCTCAGCTGGCACCTAGGGAAACCTACCAAACCTGTGCATTGTTAAAAACTAGAGACCTAGGGGAATCCAGGATGGGGTGACTTGTGGGGCTCTGACCAGGTTCTGTTACCCAGAATCCTTTGCAAACCTCAATATTTGGCTAAAAAAACACATTTTCCTCACATTATGGTGACAGAAAGTTCTGGAATCTGAGAGGAGCCACGAATTTCCTTCCACGCAGCGTTCCCCCACGTCTGCCGATAAAAATGATACCTCACTTGTGTGGGTAGGCCTAGCGCCCGCGGCAGGAAATGTCCCAAAACACAACGTGGACATATCCCATTTTTTGACAGAAAACAGAGCTGTTTTTTGCAAAGTGCCTACCTGTAGATTTTGGCCTCTAGCTCAGCCGGCACCTAGGGAAACCTACCAAACCTGTGCATTTTTGAAAACTAGAGACCTAGGGGAATCCAAGATAGGGTGACTTGTGGGGCTCTGACTAGGTTCTGTTACCCAGAATCCTTTGCAAACATCAAAATTTGGCTAAAAAAACAAATTTTCCTCACATTATGGTGGCAGAAAGTTCTGGAATCTGAGAGGAGCCACAAATTTCCTTTCACCCAGCGTTCCCCCAAGTCTCCAGATAAAAATGGTACCTCACTTGTGTGGGTAGGCCTAGCACCCGCGACAGGATATGCCCGAAAACACAACATGGACACATCCCATTCTTTCACAGAAAACAGAGCTGTTTTTTGCAAAGTGCCTACCTGTAGATTTTGGCCTCTAGCTCAGCCGGCACCTAGGCAAACCTACCAAACCTGTGCATTTGTGAAAACTAGAGACCTAGGGGAATCCAAGATGGGGTGACTTGTGGGGCTCTGACCAGGTTCTGTTACCCAGAATCCTTTGCAAACCTCAAAAGTTGGCTAAAAAAACACATTTTCCTCACATTATGGTGACAGAAAGTTCTGGAATCTGAGAGGAGCCACAAATTCCTTTCACCCAGCGTTCCCCCAAGTCTCCCGATAAAAATGGTACCTCACTTGTGTGGGTAGGCCTAGCACCCGTGACAGGATATGCCCCAAAACACAACGTGGACACATCCCATTCTTTCACAGAAAACAAAGCTGTTTTTTGCAAAGTGCCTACCTGTAGATTTTGGCCTCTAGCTCAGCCGGCACCTAGGGAAACCTACCAAACCTGTGCATTTTTGAAAACTAGAGACCTAGGGGAATCCAAGATGGGGTGACTTGTGGGGCTCTGACCAGGTTCTGTTACCCAGAATCATTAGCAAACCTCAAAATGTGGCTAAAAAAAACACATTTTTCTCACATTATGGTGACAGAAAGTTCTGGAATCTGAGAGGAGCCACAAATTTCCTTCCACCCAGCGTTCCCCCAAGTCTCCAGATAAAAATGGTACCTCACTTGTGTGGGTAGGCCTAGCACCCGCGACAGGATATGCCCGAAAACACAACATGGACACATCCCATTCTTTCACAGAAAACAGAGCTGTTTTTTGCAAAGTGCCTACCTGTAGATTTTGGCCTCTAGCTCAGCCGGCACCTAGGGAAACCTACCAAACCTGTGCATTTTTGAAAACTAGAGACCTAGGGGAATCCAAGATGGGGTGACTTGTGGGGCTCTGACCAGGTTCTGTTACCCAGAATCCTTTGCAAACCTAAAAATGTGGCTAAAAAAACACATTTTCCTCACATTGTGGTGACAGAAAGTTCTGGAATCTGAGAGGAGCCACAAATTTCCTTCCAACCAGCGTTCCCCCAAGTCTCCCAATAAAAATGGTACCTCACTTGTGTGGGTAGGCCTAGCGCCCGCAACAGGATATGCCCCAAAACACAACGTGGACACATCCCATTCTTTCACAGAAAATAGAGGTGTTTTTTGCAAAGTGCCTACCTGTAGATTTTGGCCTCTAGCTAAGATGGCACCTAGGGAAACATACCAAACCTGTGCATTTTTTAAAACTAGGGACCTAGGGGAATCCAAGATGGGGTGACTTGTGGGGCTCTGACCAGGTTCTGTTACCCAGAATCCTTTGCAAACCTCAAGATTTGGCTAAAAAAACACATTTTCCTCACATTATGATGACAGAAAGTTCTGGAATCTGGGAGGAGCCACAAATTTCCTTCCACCCAGTGTTCCCCCAAGTCCCCCAATAAAAATGATACGTCACTTGTGTGGGTAGGCCTAGCGCCCGCAACAGGATATGCCCCAAAACACAACGTGGATACATCCCATTCTTTCACAGAAAACAGAGCTGTTTTTTGCAAAGTGCCTACCTGTAGATTTTGGCCTCTAGCTCAGCCGGCACCTAGAGAAACCTATCAAACCTGTGCATTTTTGAAAACTAGAGACCTAGGGGATTTCAAGATGGGGTGACTTGTGGGGCTCTGACCAGGTTCTGTTACCCAGAATCCTTTGTAAACCTCAAAATTTGGCTAAAAAAAGACATTTTCCTCACATTATGGTGACAGAAAGTTCTGGAATCTGAGAGGAGCCACAAATTTCCTTCCTCCCAGCGTTCAACCAAGTCTGCCAATAAAAATGATACCTCACTTGTGTGGGTAGGCCTTGCGCCCGCGACAGGAAATGCCCCAAAACACAACGTGGACACATCCCATTTTTTCACAGAAAACAGAGCTGTTTTTTCCAAAGTGCCTACCTGTAGATTTTGGCCTCTAGCTCAGCCGGCACCTAGGGAAACCTACCAAACCTGTGCATTTTTGAAAACTAGAGACCTAGGGGAATCCAAGATGAGGTGACTTGTGGAGCTCTGACCAGGTTCTGTTACCCAGAATCCTTTGCAAACCTCAAAATGTGGCTAAAAAAACAAATTTTCCTCACATTATGGTGACAGAAAGTTCTGAAATCTGAGAGGAGCCACAAATTTCCTTCCACCCAGCGTTCCCCCAAGTATCCAAATAAAAATGGTACCCCACTTGTGTGGGTAGGCCTAGCGCCCGTGACAGGATATGCCCCAAAACACAACGTGGACACATCCCATTCTTTCACAGAAAACAGAGCTGTTTTTTGCAAAGTGCCTACCTGTAGATTTTGGCCTCTAGCTCAGCCGGCACCTAGGGAAACCTACCAAACCTGTGCATTTTTGAAAACTAGAGACCTAGGGGAATCCAAGATGAGGTGACTTGTGGGGCTCTGACCAGGTTCTGTTACCCAGAATCCTTTGCAAACCTCAAAATGTGGCTAAAAAAACAAATTTTCCTCACATTATGGTGACAGAAAGTTCTGAAATCTGAGAGGAGCCACAAATTTCCTTCCACCCAGCGTTCCCCCAAGTCTCCAAATAAAAATGGTACCCCACTTGTGTGGGTAGGCCTAGCGCCCGCGGCAGGAAATGTCCCAAAACACAACGTGGACATATCCCATTTTTTGACAGAAAACAGAGCTGTTTTTTGCAAAGTGCCTACCTGTAGATTTTGGCCTCTAGAAAGAAAATGGTACCTCACTTGTGTGGGTAGGCCTAGCACCCGCGACAGGATATGCCCGAAAACACAACATGGACACATCCCATTCTTTCACAGAAAACAGAGCTGTTTTTTGGAAAGTGCCTACCTGTAGATTTTGGCCTCTAGCTCAGCCGGCACCTAGGGAAACCTACCAAACCTGTGCATTTTTGAAAACTAGAGACCCAGGGGAATCCAAGATGGGGTGACTTGTGGGGCTCTGACCAGGTTCTGTTACCCAGAATCCTTTGCAAACCTAAAAATGTGGCTAAAAAACACATTTTCCTCACATTGTGGTGACAGAAAGTTCTGGAATCTGAGAGGAGCCACAAATTTCCTTCCAACCAGCGTTCCCCCAAGTCTCCCAATAAAAATGGTACCTCACTTGTGTGGGTAGGCCTAGCGCCCGCAACAGGATATGCCCCAAAACACAACGTGGACACATCCCATTCTTTCACAGAAAATAGAGGTGTTTTTTGCAAAGTGCCTACCTGTAGATTTTGGCCTCTAGCTAAGATGGCACCTAGGGAAACATACCAAACCTGTGCATTTTTTAAAACTAGGGACCTAGGGGAATCCAAGATGGGGTGACTTGTGGGGCTCTGACCAGGTTCTGTTACCCAGAATCCTTTGCAAACCTCAAGATTTGGCTAAAAAAACACATTTTCCTCACATTATGGTGACAGAAAGTTCTGGAATCTGGGAGGAGCCACAAATTTCCTTCCACCCAGTGTTCCCCCAAGTCTCCCAATAAAAATGATATGTCACTTGTGTGGGTAGGCCTAGCGCCCGCAACAGGATATGCCCCAAAACACAACGTGGACACATCCCATTCTTTCACAGAAAATAGAGGTGTTTTTTGCAAAGTGCCTACCTGTAGATTTTGGCCTCTAGCTAAGATGGCACCTAGGGAAACATACCAAACCTGTGCATTTTTTAAAACTAGGGACCTAGGGGAATCCAAGTTGGGGTGACTTGTGGGGCTCTGACCAGGTTCTGTTACCCAGAATCCTTTGGAAACCTCAAGATTTGGCTAAAAAAACACATTTTCCTCACATTATGGTGACAGAAAGTTCTGGAATCTCGGAGGAGCCACAAATTTCCTTCCACCCAGCGTTCCCCCAAGTCTCCCAATAAAAATGATACGTCACTTGTGTGGGTAGGCCTAGCGCCCGCAACAGGATATGCCCCAAAACACAACGTGGATACATCCCATTCTTTCACAGAAAACAGAGCTGTTTTTTGCAAAGTGCCTACCTGTAGATTTTGGCCTCTAGCTCAGCCGGCACCTAGAGAAACCTACCAAACCTGTGCATTTTTGAAAACTAGAGACCTAGGGGATTTCAAGATGGGGTGACTTGTGGGGCTCTGACCAGGTTCTGTTACCCAGAATCCTTTGTAAACCTCAAAATTTGGCTAAAAAAACACATTTTCCTCACATTATGGTGACAGAAAGTTCTGGAATCTGAGAGGAGCCACAAATTTCCTTCCTCCCAGCGTTCAACCAAGTCTGCCAATAAAAATGATACCTCACTTGTGTGGGTAGGCCTTGCGCCCGCGACAGGAAATGCCCCAAAACACAACGTGGACACATCCCATTTTTTCACAGAAAACAGAGCTGTTTTTTCCAAAGTGCCTACCTGTAGATTTTGGCCTCTAGCTCAGCCGGCACCTAGGGAAACCTACCAAACCTGTGCATTTTTTAAAACTAGAGACCTAGGGGAATCCAAGGTGAGGTGACTTGTGGGGCTCTGACCAGGTTCTGTTACCCAGAATCCTTTGCAAACCTCAAAATGTGGCTAAAAAAACAAATTTTCCTCACATTATGGTGACAGAAAGTTCTGAAATCTGAGAGGAGCCACAAATTTCCTTCCACCCAGTGTTCCCCCAAGTCTCCAAATAAAAATGGTACCCCACTTGTGTGGGTAGGCCTAGCGCCCGTGACAGGATATGCCCCAAAACACAACGTGGACACATCCCATTCTTTCACAGAAAACAGAGGTGTTTTTTGCAAAGTGCCTACCTGTAGATTTTGGCCTCTAGCTCAGCTGGCACCTAGGGAAACCTACCAAACCTGTGCATTGTTAAAAACTAGAGACCTAGGGGAATCCAGGATGGGGTGACTTGTGGGGCTCTGACCAGGTTCTGTTACCCAGAATCCTTTGCAAACCTCAATATTTGGCTAAAAAAACACATTTTCCTCACATTATGGTGACAGAAAGTTCTGGAATCTGAGAGGAGCCACGAATTTCCTTCCACGCAGCGTTCCCCCACGTCTGCCGATAAAAATGATACCTCACTTGTGTGGGTAGGCCTAGCGCCCGCGGCAGGAAATGTCCCAAAACACAACGTGGACATATCCCATTTTTTGACAGAAAACAGAGCTGTTTTTTGCAAAGTGCCTACCTGTAGATTTTGGCCTCTAGCTCAGCCGGCACCTAGGGAAACCTACCAAACCTGTGCATTTTTGAAAACTAGAGACCTAGGGGAATCCAAGATAGGGTGACTTGTGGGGCTCTGACTAGGTTCTGTTACCCAGAATCCTTTGCAAACATCAAAATTTGGCTAAAAAAACAAATTTTCCTCACATTATGGTGGCAGAAAGTTCTGGAATCTGAGAGGAGCCACAAATTTCCTTTCACCCAGCGTTCCCCCAAGTCTCCAGATAAAAATGGTACCTCACTTGTGTGGGTAGGCCTAGCACCCGCGACAGGATATGCCCGAAAACACAACATGGACACATCCCATTCTTTCACAGAAAACAGAGCTGTTTTTTGCAAAGTGCCTACCTGTAGATTTTGGCCTCTAGCTCAGCCGGCACCTAGGCAAACCTACCAAACCTGTGCATTTGTGAAAACTAGAGACCTAGGGGAATCCAAGATGGGGTGACTTGTGGGGCTCTGACCAGGTTCTGTTACCCAGAATCCTTTGCAAACCTCAAAAGTTGGCTAAAAAAACACATTTTCCTCACATTATGGTGACAGAAAGTTCTGGAATCTGAGAGTAGCCACAAATTCCTTTCACCCAGCGTTCCCCCAAGTCTCCCTATAAAAATGGTACCTCACTTGTGTGGGTAGGCCTAGCACCCGTGACAGGATATGCCCCAAAACACAACGTGGACACATCCCATTCTTTCACAGAAAACAAAGCTGGTTTTTGCAAAGTGCCTACCTGTAGATTTTGGCCTCTAGCTCAGCCGGCACCTAGGGAAACCTACCAAACCTGTGCATTTTTGAAAACTAGAGACCTAGGGGAATCCAAGATGGGGTGACTTGTGGGGCTCTGACCAGGTTCTGTTACCCAGAATCATTAGCAAACCTCAAAATGTGGCTAAAAAAAACACATTTTTCTCACATTATGGTGACAGAAAGTTCTGGAATCTGAGAGGAGCCACAAATTTCCTTCCACCCAGCGTTCCCCCAAGTCTCCAGATAAAAATGGTACCTCACTTGTGTGGGTAGGCCTAGCACCCGCGACAGGATATGCCCGAAAACACAACATGGACACATCCCATTCTTTCACAGAAAACAGAGCTGTTTTTTGCAAAGTGCCTACCTGTAGATTTTGGCCTCTAGCTCATCCGGCACCTAGGGAAACCTACCAAACCTGTGCATTTTTGAAAACTAGAGACCTAGGGGAATCCAAGATGGGGTGACTTGTGGGGCTCTGACCAGGTTCTGTTACCCAGAATCCTTTGCAAACCTAAAAATGTGGCTAAAAAAACACATTTTCCTCACATTGTGGTGACAGAAAGTTCTGGAATCTGAGAGGAGCCACAAATTTCCTTCCAACCAGCGTTCCCCCAAGTCTCCCAATAAAAATGGTACCTCACTTGTGTGGGTAGGCCTAGCGCCCGCAACAGGATATGCCCCAAAACACAACGTGGACACATCCCATTCTTTCACAGAAAATAGAGGTGTTTTTTGCAAAGTGCCTACCTGTAGATTTTGGCCTCTAGCTAAGATGGCACCTAGGGAAACATACCAAACCTGTGCATTTTTTAAAACTAGGGACCTAGGGGAATCCAAGATGGGGTGACTTGTGGGGCTCTGACCAGGTTCTGTTACCCAGAATCCTTTGCAAACCTCAAGATTTGGCTAAAAAAACACATTTTCCTCACATTATGATGACAGAAAGTTCTGGAATCTGGGAGGAGCCACAAATTTCCTTCCACCCAGTGTTCCCCCAAGTCTCCCAATAAAAATGATACGTCACTTGTGTGTGTAGGCCTAGCGCCCGCAACAGGATATGCCCCAAAACACAACGTGGATACATCCCATTCTTTCACAGAAAACAGAGCTGTTTTTTGCAAAGTGCCTACCTGTAGATTTTGGCCTCTAGCTCAGCCGGCACCTAGAGAAACCTATCAAACCTGTGCATTTTTGAAAACTAGAGACCTAGGGGATTTCAAGATGGGGTGACTTGTGGGGCTCTGACCAGGTTCTGTTACCCAGAATCCTTTGTAAACCTCAAAATTTGGCTAAAAAAACACATTTTCCTCACATTATGGTGACAGAAAGTTCTGGAATCTGAGAGGAGCCACAAATTTCCTTCCTCCCAGCGTTCAACCAAGTCTGCCAATAAAAATGATACCTCACTTGTGTGGGTAGGCCTTGCGCCCGCGACAGGAAATGCCCCAAAACACAACGTGGACACATCCCATTTTTTCACAGAAAACAGAGCTGTTTTTTCCAAAGTGCCTACCTGTAGATTTTGGCCTCTAGCTCAGCCGGCACCTAGGGAAACCTACCAAACCTGTGCATTTTTGAAAACTAGAGACCTAGGGGAATCCAAGATGAGGTGACTTGTGGAGCTCTGACCAGGTTCTGTTACCCAGAATCCTTTGCAAACCTCAAAATGTGGCTAAAAAAACAAATTTTCCTCACATTATGGTGACAGAAAGTTCTGAAATCTGAGAGGAGCCACAAATTTCCTTCCACCCAGCGTTCCCCCAAGTATCCAAATAAAAATGGTACCCCACTTGTGTGGGTAGGCCTAGCGCCCGTGACAGGATATGCCCCAAAACACAACGTGGACACATCCCATTCTTTCACAGAAAACAGAGCTGTTTTTTGCAAAGTGCCTACCTGTAGATTTTGGCCTCTAGCTCAGCCGGCACCTAGGGAAACCTACCAAACCTGTGCATTTTTGAAAACTAGAGACCTAGGGGAATCCAAGATGAGGTGACTTGTGGGGCTCTGACCAGGTTCTGTTACCCAGAATCCTTTGCAAACCTCAAAATGTGGCTAAAAAAACAAATTTTCCTCACATTATGGTGACAGAAAGTTCTGAAATCTGAGAGGAGCCACAAATTTCCTTCCACCCAGCGTTCCCCCAAGTCTCCAAATAAAAATGGTACCCCACTTGTGTGGGTAGGCCTAGCGCCCGCGGCAGGAAATGTCCCAAAACACAACGTGGACATATCCCATTTTTTGACAGAAAACAGAGCTGTTTTTTGCAAAGTGCCTACCTGTAGATTTTGGCCTCTAGAAAAAAAATGGTACCTCTCTTGTGTGGGTAGGCCTAGCACCCGCGACAGGATATGCCCGAAAACACAACATGGACACATCCCATTCTTTCACAGAAAACAGAGCTGTTTTTTGGAAAGTGCCTACCTGTAGATTTTGGCCTCTAGCTCAGCCGGCACCTAGGGAAACCTACCAAACCTGTGCATTTTTGAAAACTAGAGACCTAGGGGAATCCAAGATGGGGTGACTTGTGGGGCTCTGACCAGGTTCTGTTACCCAGAATCCTTTGCAAACCTAAAAATGTGGCTAAAAAAACACATTTTCCTCACATTGTGGTGACAGAAAGTTCTGGAATCTGAGAGGAGCCACAAATTTCCTTCCAACCAGCGTTCCCCCAAGTCTCCCAATAAAAATGGTACCTCACTTGTGTGGGTAGGCCTAGCGCCCGCAACAGGATATGCCCCAAAACACAACGTGGACACATCCCATTCTTTCACAGAAAATAGAGGTGTTTTTTGCAAAGTGCCTACCTGTAGATTTTGGCCTCTAGCTAAGATGGCACCTAGGGAAATCTACCAAACCTGTGCATTTTTGAAAACTAGAGACCTAGGGGATTTCAAGATGGGGCTACTTGTGGCGCTCTGACCAGGTTCTGTTACCCAGAATCCTTTGCAAACCTCAAAATCTGGCTAAAAAACACATTTTCCTCACATTATGGTTACAGAAAGATCTGGAATCTGAGAGGAGCCACACATTTCCTTCCACCCAGCGTTCCCCCAAGTCTGCTGATAAAAATGATACCTCACTTGTGTGGGTAGGCCTAGCGCCCGCGACAGGAAATGTCCCAAAACACAATGTGAACACATCCCATTCTTTCACAGAAAACAGAGCTGTTTTTTGCAAAGTGCCTACCTGTAGATTTTGGCCTCTAGCTCAGCCGGCACCTAGGGAAACCTACCAAACCTGTGCATTTTTGAAAACTAGAGACCTAGGGGAATCCAAGATAGGGTGACTTGTGGGGCTCTGACTAGGTTCTGTTACCCAGAATCCTTTGCAAACATCAAAATTTGGCTAAAAAAACAAATTTTCCTCACATTATGGTGGCAGAAAGTTCTGGAATCTGAGAGGAGCCACAAATTTCCTTTCACCCAGCGTTCCCCCAAGTCTCCAGATAAAAATGGTACCTCACTTGTGTGGGTAGGCCTAGCACCCGCGACAGGATATGCCCGAAAACACAACATGGACACATCCCATTCTTTCACAGAAAACAGAGCTGTTTTTTGGAAAGTGCCTACCTGTAGATTTTGGCCTCTAGCTCAGCCGGCACCTAGGGAAACCTACCAAACCTGTGCATTTTTGAAAACTAGAGACCTAGGGGAATCCAAGATGGGGTGACTTGTGGGGCTCTGACCAGGTTCTGTTACCCAGAATCCTTTGCAAACCTAAAAATGTGGCTAAAAAAACACATTTTCCTCACATTGTGGTGACAGAAAGTTCTGGAATCTGAGAGGAGCCACAAATTTCCTTCCAACCAGCGTTCCCCCAAGTCTCCCAATAAAAATGGTACCTCACTTGTGTGGGTAGGCCTAGCGCCCGCAACAGGATATGCCCCAAAACACAACGTGGACACATCCCATTCTTTCACAGAAAATAGAGGTGTTTTTTGCAAAGTGCCTACCTGTAGATTTTGGCCTCTAGCTAAGATGGCACCTAGGGAAACATACCAAACCTGTGCATTTTTTAAAACTAGTGACCTAGGGGAATCCAAGATGGGGTGACTTGTGGGGCTCTGACCAGGTTCTGTTACCCAGAATCCTTTGCAAACCTCAAGATTTGTCTAAAAAAACACATTTTCCTCACATTATGGTGACAGAAAGTTCTGGAATCTGGGAGGAGCCACAAATTTCCTTCCACCCAGCGTTCCCCCAAGTCTCCCAATAAAAATGATACGTCACTTGTGTGGGTAGGCCTAGCGCCCGCAACAGGATATGCCCCAAAACACAACGTGGATACATCCCATTCTTTCACAGAAAACAGAGCTGTTTTTTGCAAAGTGCCTACCTGTAGATTTTGGCCTCTATCTCAGCCGGCACCTAGAGAAACCTACCAAACCTGTGCATTTTTGAAAACTAGAGACCTAGGGGATTTCAAGATGGGGTGACTTGTGGGGCTCTGACCAGGTTCTGTTACCCAGAATCCTTTGTAAACCTCAAAATTTGGCTAAAAAAACACATTTTCCTCACATTATGGTGACATAAAGTTCTGGAATCTGAGAGGAGCCACAAATTTCCTTCCTCCCAGCGTTCAACCAAGTCTGCCAATAAAAATGATACCTCACTTGTGTGGGTAGGCCTTGCGCCCGCGACAGGAAATGCCCCAAAACACAACGTGGACACATCCCATTTTTTCACAGAAAACAGAGCTGTTTTTTCCAAAGTGCCTACCTGTAGATTTTGGCCTCTAGCTCAGCCGGCACCTAGGGAAACCTACCAAACCTGTGCATTTTTGAAAACTAGAGACCTAGGGGATTTCAAGATGGGGTGACTCGTGGGGCTCTGACCAGGTTCTGTTACCCAGAATCCTTTGTAAACCTAAAAATTTGGCTAAAAAAACACATTTTCCTCACATTATGGTGACAGAAAGTTCTGGAATCTGAGAGGAGCCACAAATTTCCTTCCACCCAGCGTTCCCCCAAGTCTCCCGATAAAAATGGTACCCCACTTGTGTGGGGAGGCCTAGCGCCCGCGCCAAGATATGCCCCAAAACACAACGTGGACACATCCCATTCTTTCACAGAAAACAGAGCTGTTTTTTGCAAAGTACCTACCTGTAGATTTTGGCCTCTAGCTCAGCCGGCACCTAGGGAAACTTACCAAACCTGTTCATTTTTTAAAACTAGAGACCTAGGGGAATCCAAGATGAGGTGACTTGTGGGGCTCTGACCAGGTTCTGTTACCCAGAATCCTTTGCAAACCGCAAAATTTGGCTAAAAACATTTATTTCCTCACATTATGGTGACAGAAAGTTATGAAATCTGAGAGGAGCCACAAATTTCTTTCCACCCAGCGTTCCCCCAAGTCTCCCGATAAAAATGGTACCTCACTTGTGTGGGTAGGCCTAGCGCCCGCGACAGGAAATGTCCCAAAACACAACGTGGACACATCCCATTTTTTCACAGAAAACAGAGCTGTTTTTTGCAAAGTGCCTACCTGTAGATTTTGGCCTCTAGCTCAGCCGGCACCTAGGGAAATCTACCAAACCTGTGCATTTTTGAAAACTAGAGACCTAGGGGATTTCAAGATGGGGCTACTTGTGGCGCTCTGACCAGGTTCTGTTACCCAGAATCCTTTGCAAACCTCAAAATCTGGCTAAAAAACACATTTTCCTCACATCATGGTTACAGAAAGTTCTGGAATCTGAGAGGAGCCACACATTTCCTTCCACCCAGCGTTCCCCCAAGTCTGCCGATAAAAATGATACCTCACTTCTGTGGGCAGGCCTAGCGCCCGCGACAGGAAATGTCCCAAAACACAATGTGGACACATCCCATTTTTTCACAGAAAACAGAGCTGTTTTTTGCAAAGTGCCTACCTGTAGATTTTGGCCTCTAGCTCAGCCGGCACCTAGGGAAACCTACCAAACCTGTGCATTTTTGAAAACTAGAGACCTAGGGAAATCCAAGATGGGGAGACTTGTTTGGCTATGACCAGGTTCTGTTACCCAGAATCCTTTGTAAACCTCAAAATTTGGCTAAAAAAAACACATTTTCCTCACATTATGTTGACAGAAAGTTCTGGAATCTGAGAGGAGCCACAAATATCCTTCCACCCAGCGTTCCGCCAAGTCTCCCGATAAAAATGGTACCCCACTTGTGTGGGTAGGCCTAGCGCACGCGCCAGGATATGCCCCAAAACACAACGTGGACACATCCCATTCTTTCACAGAAAACAGAGCTGTTTTTTGCAAAGTACCTACCTGTAGATTTTGGCCTCTAGCTCAGCCGGCACCTAGGGAAACTTACCAAACCTGTTCATTTTTGAAAACTAGAGACCTAGGGGAATCCAAGATGAGGTGACTTGTGGGGCTCTGACCAGGTTCTGTTACCCAGAATCCTTTGCAAACCACAAAATTTGGCTAAAAAAACAAATTTTCCTCACATTATGGTAACAGAAAGTTCTGAAATCTGAGAGGAGCCACAAATTTTCTTCCACCCAGCGTTCACCCAAGTCTCCCGATAAAAATTGAACCTCACTTGTGTGGGTAGGCCTAGCGCCCGCGACAGGAAATGTCCCAAAACACATCGTGGACACATCCCATTTTTTCACAGAAAACAGAGCTGTTTTTTGCAAAGTGCCTACCTGTAGATTTTGGCCTCTAGCTCAGCCGGCACCTAGGGAAACCTACCAAACCTGTGCATTTTTTAAAACTAGAGACCTAGGGGATTTCAAGATGGGGTGACTCGTGGGGCTCTGACCAGGTTCTGTTACCCAGAATCCTTTGTAAACCTAAAAATTTGGCTAAAAAAACACATTTTCCTCACATTATGGTGACAGAAAGTTCTGGAATCTGAGAGGAGCCACAAATTTCCTTCCACCCAGCGTTCCCCCAAGTCTCCCGATAAAAATGGTACCCCACTTGTGTGGGGAGGCCTAGCGCCCGCGCCAAGATATGCCCCAAAACACAACGTGGACACATCCCATTCTTTCACAGAAAACAGAGCTGTTTTTTGCAAAGTACCTACCTGTAGATTTTGGCCTCTAGCTCAGCCGGCACCTAGGGAAACTTACCAAACCTGTTCATTTTTTAAAACTAGAGACCTAGGGGAATCCAAGATGAGGTGACTTGTGGGGCTCTGACCAGGTTCTGTTACCCAGAATCCTTTGCAAACCGCAAAATTTGGCTAAAAACATTTATTTCCTCACATTATGGTGACAGAAAGTTATGAAATCTGAGAGGAGCCACAAATTTCTTTCCACCCAGCGTTCCCCCAAGTCTCCCGATAAAAATGGTACCTCACTTGTGTGGGTAGGCCTAGCGCCCGCGACAGGAAATGTCCCAAAACACAACGTGGACACATCCCATTTTTTCACAGAAAACAGAGCTGTTTTTTGCAAAGTGCCTACCTGTAGATTTTGGCCTCTAGCTCAGCCGGCACCTAGGGAAATCTACCAAACCTGTGCATTTTTGAAAACTAGAGACCTAGGGGATTTCAAGATGGGGCTACTTGTGGCGCTCTGACCAGGTTCTGTTACCCAGAATCCTTTGCAAACCTCAAAATCTGGCTAAAAAACACATTTTCCTCACATCATGGTTACAGAAAGTTCTGGAATCTGAGAGGAGCCACACATTTCCTTCCACCCAGCGTTCCCCCAAGTCTGCCGATAAAAATGATACCTCACTTGTGTGGGCAGGCCTAGCGCCCGCGACAGGAAATGTCCCAAAACACAATGTGGACACATCCCATTTTTTCACAGAAAACAGAGCTGTTTTTTGCAAAGTGCCTACCTGTAGATTTTGGCCTCTAGCTCAGCCGGCACCTAGGGAAACCTACCAAACCTGTGCATTTTTGAAAACTAGAGACCTAGGGAAATCCAAGATGGGGAGACTTGTTTGGCTATGACCAGGTTCTGTTACCCAGAATCCTTTGTAAACCTCAAAATTTGGCTAAAAAAAACACATTTTCCTCACATTATGGTGACATAAAGTTCTGGAATCTGAGAGGAGCCACAAATATCCTTCCACCCAGCGTTCCGCCAAGTCTCCCGATAAAAATGGTACCCCACTTGTGTGGGTAGGCCTAGCGCACGCGCCAGGATATGCCCCAAAACACAACGTGGACACATCCCATTCTTTCACAGAAAACAGAGCTGTTTTTTGCAAAGTACCTACCTGTAGATTTTGGCCTCTAGCTCAGCCGGCACCTAGGGAAACTTACCAAACCTGTTCATTTTTGAAAACTAGAGACCTAGGGGAATCCAAGATGAGGTGACTTGTGGGGCTCTGACCAGGTTCTGTTACCCAGAATCCTTTGCAAACCACAAAATTTGGCTAAAAATCAAATTTTCCTCACATTATGGTAACAGAAAGTTCTGAAATCTGAGAGGAGCCACAAATTTTCTTCCACCCAGCGTTCACCCAAGTCTCCCGATAAAAATTGAACCTCACTTGTGTGGGTAGGCCTAGCGCCCGCGACAGGAAATGTCCCAAAACACAACGTGGACACATCCCATTTTTTCACAGAAAACAGAGCTGTTTTTTGCAAAGTGCCTACCTGTAGATTTTGGCCTCTAGCTCAGCCGGCACCTAGGGAAATCTACCAAACCTGTGCATTTTTGAAAACTAGAGACCTAGGGGATTTCAAGATGGGGCTACTTGTGGCGCTCTGACCAGGTTCTGTTACCCAGAATCCTTTGCAAACCTCAAAATCTGGCTAAAAAACACATTTTCCTCACATCATGGTTACAGAAAGTTCTGGAATCTGAGAGGAGCCACACATTTCCTTCCACCCAGCGTTCCCCCAAGTCTGCCGATAAAAATGATACCTCACTTCTGTGGGCAGGCCTAGCGCCCGCGACAGGAAATGTCCCAAAACACAATGTGGACACATCCCATTTTTTCACAGAAAACAGAGCTGTTTTTTGCAAAGTGCCTACCTGTAGATTTTGGCCTCTAGCTCAGCCGGCACCTAGGGAAACCTACCAAACCTGTGCATTTTTGAAAACTAGAGACCTAGGGAAATCCAAGATGGGGAGACTTGTTTGGCTATGACCAGGTTCTGTTACCCAGAATCCTTTGTAAACCTCAAAATTTGGCTAAAAAAAACACATTTTCCTCACATTATGTTGACAGAAAGTTCTGGAATCTGAGAGGAGCCACAAATATCCTTCCACCCAGCGTTCCGCCAAGTCTCCCGATAAAAATGGTACCCCACTTGTGTGGGTAGGCCTAGCGCACGCGCCAGGATATGCCCCAAAACACAACGTGGACACATCCCATTCTTTCACAGAAAACAGAGCTGTTTTTTGCAAAGTACCTACCTGTAGATTTTGGCCTCTAGCTCAGCCGGCACCTAGGGAAACTTACCAAACCTGTTCATTTTTGAAAACTAGAGACCTAGGGGAATCCAAGATGAGGTGACTTGTGGGGCTCTGACCAGGTTCTGTTACCCAGAATCCTTTGCAAACCACAAAATTTGGCTAAAAAAACAAATTTTCCTCACATTATGGTAACAGAAAGTTCTGAAATCTGAGAGGAGCCACAAATTTTCTTCCACCCAGCGTTCACCCAAGTCTCCCGATAAAAATTGAACCTCACTTGTGTGGGTAGGCCTAGCGCCCGCGACAGGAAATGTCCCAAAACACATCGTGGACACATCCCATTTTTTCACAGAAAACAGAGCTGTTTTTTGCAAAGTGCCTACCTGTAGATTTTGGCCTCTAGCTCAGCCGGCACCTAGGGAAACCTACCAAACCTGTGCATTTTTTAAAACTAGAGACCTAGGGGATTTCAAGATGGGGCTACTTGTGGCGCTCTGACCAGGTTCTGTTACCCAGAATCCTTTGCAAACCTCAAAATCTGGCTAAAAAACACATTTTCCTCACATCATGGTTACAGAAAGTTCTGGAATCTGAGAGGAGCCACACATTTCCTTCCACCCAGCGTTCCCCCAAGTCTGCCGATAAAAATGATACCTCACTTCTGTGGGCAGGCCTAGCGCCCGCGACAGGAAATGTCCCAAAACACAATGTGGACACATCCCATTTTTTCACAGAAAACAGAGCTGTTTTTTGCAAAGTGCCTACCTGTAGATTTTGGCCTCTAGCTCAGCCGGCACCTAGGGAAACCTACCAAACCTGTGCATTTTTGAAAACTAGAGACCTAGGGAAATCCAAGATGGGGAGACTTGTTTGGCTATGACCAGGTTCTGTTACCCAGAATCCTTTGTAAACCTCAAAATTTGGCTAAAAAAAACACATTTTCCTCACATTATGTTGACAGAAAGTTCTGGAATCTGAGAGGAGCCACAAATATCCTTCCACCCAGCGTTCCGCCAAGTCTCCCGATAAAAATGGTACCCCACTTGTGTGGGTAGGCCTAGCGCACGCGCCAGGATATGCCCCAAAACACAACGTGGACACATCCCATTCTTTCACAGAAAACAGAGCTGTTTTTTGCAAAGTACCTACCTGTAGATTTTGGCCTCTAGCTCAGCCGGCACCTAGGGAAACTTACCAAACCTGTTCATTTTTGAAAACTAGAGACCTAGGGGAATCCAAGATGAGGTGACTTGTGGGGCTCTGACCAGGTTCTGTTACCCAGAATCCTTTGCAAACCACAAAATTTGGCTAAAAAAAACAAATTTTCCTCACATTATGGTAACAGAAAGTTCTGAAATCTGAGAGGAGCCACAAATTTTCTTCCACCCAGCGTTCACCCAAGTCTCCCGATAAAAATTGAACCTCACTTGTGTGGGTAGGCCTAGCGCCCGCGACAGGAAATGTCCCAAAACACATCGTGGACACATCCCATTTTTTCACAGAAAACAGAGCTGTTTTTTGCAAAGTGCCTACCTGTAGATTTTGGCCTCTAGCTCAGCCGGCACCTAGGGAAACCTACCAAACCTGTGCATTTTTTAAAACTAGAGACCTAGGGGATTTCAAGATGGGGTGACTCGTGGGGCTCTGACCAGGTTCTGTTACCCAGAATCCTTTGTAAACCTAAAAATTTGGCTAAAAAAACACATTTTCCTCACATTATGGTGACAGAAAGTTCTGGAATCTGAGAGGAGCCACAAATTTCCTTCCACCCAGCGTTCCCCCAAGTATAAAAATGGTACCCCACTTGTGTGGGGAGGCCTAGCGCCCGCGCCAAGATATGCCCCAAAACACAACGTGGACACCTCCCATTCTTTCACAGAAAACAGAGCTGTTTTTTGCAAAGTACCTACCTGTAGATTTTGGCCTCTAGCTCAGCCGGCACCTAGGGAAACTTACCAAACCTGTTCATTTTTTAAAACTAGAGACCTAGGGGGAATCCAAGATGAGGTGACTTGTGGGGCTCTGACCAGGTTCTGTTACCCAGAATCCTTTGCAAACCGCAAAATTTGGCTAAAAACATTTATTTCCCTCACATTATGGTGACAGAAAGTTATGAAATCTGAGAGGAGCCACAAATTTCTTTCCACCCAGCGTTCCCCCAAGTCTCCCGATAAAAATGGTACCTCACTTGTGTGGGGTAGGCCTAGCGCCCGCGACAGGAAATGTCCCAAAACACAACGTGGACACATCCCATTTTTTCACAGAAAACAGAGCTGTTTTTTGCAAAGTGCCTACCTGTAGATTTTGGCCTCTAGCTCAGCCGGCACCTAGGGAAATCTACCAAACCTGTGCATTTTTGAAAACTAGAGACCTAGGGGATTTCAAGATGGGGCTACTTGTGGCGCTCTGACCAGGTTCTGTTACCCAGAATCCTTTGCAAACCTCAAAATCTGGCTAAAAAACACATTTTCCTCACATCATGGTTACAGAAAGTTCTGGAATCTGAGAGGAGCCACACATTTCCTTCCACCCAGCGTTCCCCCAAGTCTGCCGATAAAAATGATACCTCACTTGTGTGGGCAGGCCTAGCGCCCGCGACAGGAAATGTCCCAAAACACAATGTGGACACATCCCATTTTTTCACAGAAAACAGAGCTGTTTTTTGCAAAGTGCCTACCTGTAGATTTTGGCCTCTAGCTCAGCCGGCACCTAGGGAAACCTACCAAACCTGTGCATTTTTGAAAACTAGAGACCTAGGGAAATCCAAGATGGGGAGACTTGTTTGGCTATGACCAGGTTCTGTTACCCAGAATCCTTTGTAAACCTCAAAATTTGGCTAAAAAAAACACATTTTCCTCACATTATGGTGACATAAAGTTCTGGAATCTGAGAGGAGCCACAAATATCCTTCCACCCAGCGTTCCGCCAAGTCTCCCGATAAAAATGGTACCCCACTTGTGTGGGTAGGCCTAGCGCACGCGCCAGGATATGCCCCAAAACACAACGTGGACACATCCCATTCTTTCACAGAAAACAGAGCTGTTTTTTGCAAAGTACCTACCTGTAGATTTTGGCCTCTAGCTCAGCCGGCACCTAGGGAAACTTACCAAACCTGTTCATTTTTGAAAACTAGAGACCTAGGGGAATCCAAGATGAGGTGACTTGTGGGGCTCTGACCAGGTTCTGTTACCCAGAATCCTTTGCAAACCACAAAATTTGGCTAAAAATCAAATTTTCCTCACATTATGGTAACAGAAAGTTCTGAAATCTGAGAGGAGCCACAAATTTTCTTCCACCCAGCGTTCACCCAAGTCTCCCGATAAAAATTGAACCTCACTTGTGTGGGTAGGCCTAGCGCCCGCGACAGGAAATGTCCCAAAACACAACGTGGACACATCCCATTTTTTCACAGAAAACAGAGCTGTTTTTTTGCAAAGTGCCTACCTGTAGATTTTGGCCTCTAGCTCAGCCGGCACCTAGGGAAATCTACCAAACCTGTGCATTTTTGAAAACTAGAGACCTAGGGGATTTCAAGATGGGGCTACTTGTGGCGCTCTGACCAGGTTCTGTTACCCAGAATCCTTTGCAAACCTCAAAATCTGGCTAAAAAAACACATTTTCCTCACATCATGGTTACAGAAAGTTCTGGAATCTGAGAGGAGCCACACATTTCCTTCCACCCAGCGTTCCCCAAGTCTGCCGATAAAAATGATACCTCACTTGTGTGGGCAGAGGCCTAGCGCCCGCGACAGGAAATGTCCCAAAACACAATGTGGACACATCCCATTTTTTCACAGAAAACAGAGCTGTTTTTTGCAAAGTGCCTACCTGTAGATTTTGGCCTCTAGCTCAGCCGGCACCTAGGGAAACCTACCAAACCTGTGCATTTTTGAAAACTAGAGACCTAGGGAAATCCAAGATGGGGAGACTTGTTTGGCTATGACCAGGTTCTGTTACCCAGAATCCTTTGTAAACCTCAAAATTTGGCTAAAAAAAAACACATTTTCCTCACATTATGTTGACAGAAAGTTCTGGAATCTGAGAGGAGCCACAAATATCCTTCCACCCAGCGTTCCGCCAAGTCTCCCGATAAAAATGGTACCCCACTTGTGTGGGTAGGCCTAGCGCACGCGCCAGGATATGCCCCAAAACACAACGTGGACACATCCCATTCTTTCACAGAAAACAGAGCTGTTTTTTGCAAAGTACCTACCTGTAGATTTTGGCCTCTAGCTCAGCCGGCACCTAGGGAAACTTACCAAACCTGTTCATTTTGAAAACTAGAGACCTAGGGGAATCCAAGATGAGGTGACTTGTGGGGCTCTGACCAGGTTCTGTTACCCAGAATCCTTTGCAAACCACAAAATTTGGCTAAAAAAACAAATTTTCCTCACATTATGGTAACAGAAAGTTCTGAAATCTGAGAGGAGCCACAAATTTTCTTCCACCCAGCGTTCACCCAAGTCTCCCGATAAAAATTGAACCTCACTTGTGTGGGTAGGCCTAGCGCCCGCGACAGGAAATGTCCCAAAACACATCGTGGACACATCCCATTTTTTCACAGAAAACAGAGCTGTTTTTTGCAAAGTGCCTACCTGTAGATTTTGGCCTCTAGCTCAGCCGGCACCTAGGGAAACCTACCAAACCTGTGCATTTTTTAAAACTAGAGACCTAGGGGATTTCAAGATGGGGTGACTCGTGGGGCTCTGACCAGGTTCTGTTACCCAGAATCCTTTGTAAACCTAAAAATTTGGCTAAAAAAACACATTTTCCTCACATTATGGTGACAGAAAGTTCTGGAATCTGAGAGGAGCCACAAATTTCCTTCCACCCAGCGTTCCCCCAAGTCTCCCGATAAAAATGGTACCCCACTTGTGTGGGGAGGCCTAGCGCCCGCGCCAAGATATGCCCCAAAACACAACGTGGACACATCCCATTCTTTCACAGAAAACAGAGCTGTTTTTTGCAAAGTACCTACCTGTAGATTTTGGCCTCTAGCTCAGCCGGCACCTAGGGAAACTTACCAAACCTGTTCATTTTTTAAAACTAGAGACCTAGGGGAATCCAAGATGAGGTGACTTGTGGGGCTCTGACCAGGTTCTGTTACCCAGAATCCTTTGCAAACCGCAAAATTTGGCTAAAAACATTTATTTCCTCACATTATGGTGACAGAAAGTTATGAAATCTGAGAGGAGCCACAAATTTCTTTCCACCCAGCGTTCCCCCAAGTCTCCCGATAAAAATGGTACCTCACTTGTGTGGGTAGGCCTAGCGCCCGCGACAGGAAATGTCCCAAAACACAACGTGGACACATCCCATTTTTTCACAGAAAACAGAGCTGTTTTTTGCAAAGTGCCTACCTGTAGATTTTGGCCTCTAGCTCAGCCGGCACCTAGGGAAATCTACCAAACCTGTGCATTTTTGAAAACTAGAGACCTAGGGGATTTCAAGATGGGGCTACTTGTGGCGCTCTGACCAGGTTCTGTTACCCAGAATCCTTTGCAAACCTCAAAATCTGGCTAAAAAAACACATTTTCCTCACATCATGGTTACAGAAAGTTCTGGAATCTGAGAGGAGCCACACATTTCCTTCCACCCAGCGTTCCCCCAAGTCTGCCGATAAAAATGATACCTCACTTGTGTGGGCAGGCCTAGCGCCCGCGACAGGAAATGTCCCAAAACACAATGTGGACACATCCCATTTTTTCACAGAAAACAGAGCTGTTTTTTGCAAAGTGCCTACCTGTAGATTTTGGCCTCTAGCTCAGCCGGCACCTAGGGAAACCTACCAAACCTGTGCATTTTTGAAAACTAGAGACCTAGGGAAATCCAAGATGGGGGAGACTTGTTTGGCTATGACCAGGTTCTGTTACCCAGAATCCTTTGTAAACCTCAAAATTTGGCTAAAAAAAAACACATTTTCCTCACATTATGGTGACATAAAGTTCTGGAATCTGAGAGGAGCCACAAATATCCTTCCACCCAGCGTTCCGCCAAGTCTCCCGATAAAAATGGTACCCCACTTGTGTGGGTAGGCCTAGCGCACGCGCCAGGATATGCCCCAAAACACAACGTGGACACATCCCATTCTTTCACAGAAAACAGAGCTGTTTTTTGCAAAGTACCTACCTGTAGATTTTGGCCTCTAGCTCAGCCGGCACCTAGGGAAACTTACCAAACCTGTTCATTTTTGAAAACTAGAGACCTAGGGGAATCCAAGATGAGGTGACTTGTGGGGCTCTGACCAGGTTCTGTTACCCAGAATCCTTTGCAAACCACAAAATTTGGCTAAAAATCAAATTTTCCTCACATTATGGTAACAGAAAGTTCTGAAATCTGAGAGGAGCCACAAATTTTCTTCCACCCAGCGTTCACCCAAGTCTCCCGATAAAAATTGAACCTCACTTGTGTGGGTAGGCCTAGCGCCCGCGACAGGAAATGTCCCAAAACACAACGTGGACACATCCCATTTTTTCACAGAAAACAGAGCTGTTTTTTGCAAAGTGCCTACCTGTAGATTTTGGCCTCTAGCTCAGCCGGCACCTAGGGAAATCTACCAAACCTGTGCATTTTTGAAAACTAGAGACTAGGGGATTTCAAGATGGGGCTACTTGTGGCGCTCTGACCAGGTTCTGTTACCCAGAATCCTTTGCAAACCTCAAAATCTGGCTAAAAAACACATTTTCCTCACATCATGGTTACAGAAAGTTCTGGAATCTGAGAGGAGCCACACATTTCCTTCCACCCAGCGTTTCCCCCAAGTCTGCCGATAAAAATGATACCTCACTTCTGTGGGCAGGCCTAGCGCCCGCGACAGGAAATGTCCCAAAACACAATGTGGACACATCCCATTTTTTTCACAGAAAACAGAGCTGTTTTTTGCAAAGTGCCTACCTGTAGATTTTGGCCTCTAGCTCAGCCGGCACCTAGGGAAACCTACCAAACCTGTGCATTTTTGAAAACTAGAGACCTAGGGAAATCCAAGATGGGGAGACTTGTTTGGCTATGACCAGGTTCTGTTACCCAGAATCCTTTGTAAACCTCCAAATTTGGCTAAAAAAAACACATTTTCCTCACATTATGTTGACAGAAAGTTCTGGAATCTGAGAGGAGCCACAAATATCCTTCCACCCAGCATTCCGCCAAGTCTCCCGATAAAAATGGTACCCCACTTGTGTGGGTAGGCCTAGCGCACGCGCCAGGATATGCCCCAAAACACAACGTGGACACATCCCATTCTTTCACAGAAAACAGAGCTGTTTTTTGCAAAGTACCTACCTGTAGATTTTGGCCTCTAGCTCAGCCGGCACCTAGGGAAACTTACCAAACCTGTTCATTTTTGAAAACTAGAGACCTAGGGGAATCCAAGATGAGGTGACTTGTGGGGCTCTGACCAGGTTCTGTTACCCAGAATCCTTTGCAAACCACAAAATTTGGCTAAAAAAACAAATTTTCCTCACATTATGGTAACAGAAAGTTCTGAAATCTGAGAGGAGCCACAAATTTTCTTCCACCCAGCGTTCACCCAAGTCTCCCGATAAAAATTGAACCTCACTTGTGTGGGTAGGCCTAGCGCCCGCGACAGGAAATGTCCCAAAACACATCGTGGACACATCCCATTTTTTCACAGAAAACAGAGCTGTTTTTTGCAAAGTGCCTACCTGTAGATTTTGGCCTCTAGCTCAGCCGGCACCTAGGGAAACCTACCAAACCTGTGCATTTTTTAAAACTAGAGACCTAGGGGATTTCAAGATGGGGCTACTTGTGGCGCTCTGACCAGGTTCTGTTACCCAGAATCCTTTGCAAACCTCAAAATCTGGCTAAAAAACACATTTTCCTCACATCATGGTTACAGAAAGTTCTGGAATCTGAGAGGAGCCACACATTTCCTTCCACCCAGCGTTCCCCAAGTCTGCCGATAAAAATGATACCTCACTTCTGTGGGCAGGCCTAGCGCCCGCGACAGGAAATGTCCCAAAACACAATGTGGACACATCCCATTTTTTCACAGAAAACAGAGCTGTTTTTTGCAAAGTGCCTACCTGTAGATTTTGGCCTCTAGCTCAGCCGGCACCTAGGGAAACCTACCAAACCTGTGCATTTTTGAAAACTAGAGACCTAGGGAAATCCAAGATGGGGAGACTTGTTTGGCTATGACCAGGTTCTGTTACCCAGAATCCTTTGTAAACCTCAAAATTTGGCTAAAAAAAACACATTTTCCTCACATTATGTTGACAGAAAGTTCTGGAATCTGAGAGGAGCCACAAATATCCTTCCACCCAGCGTTCCGCCAAGTCTCCCGATAAAAATGGTACCCCACTTGTGTGGGTAGGCCTAGCGCACGCGCCAGGATATGCCCCAAAACACAACGTGGACACATCCCATTCTTTCACAGAAAACAGAGCTGTTTTTTGCAAAGTACCTACCTGTAGATTTTGGCCTCTAGCTCAGCCGGCACCTAGGGAAACTTACCAAACCTGTTCATTTTTGAAAACTAGAGACCTAGGGGAATCCAAGATGAGGTGACTTGTGGGGCTCTGACCAGGTTCTGTTACCCAGAATCCTTTGCAAACCACAAAATTTGGCTAAAAAAACAAATTTTCCTCACATTATGGTAACAGAAAGTTCTGAAATCTGAGAGGAGCCACAAATTTTCTTCCACCCAGCGTTCACCCAAGTCTCCCGATAAAAATTGAACCTCACTTGTGTGGGTAGGCCTAGCGCCCGCGACAGGAAATGTCCCAAAACACATCGTGGACACATCCCATTTTTTCACAGAAAACAGAGCTGTTTTTTGCAAAGTGCCTACCTGTAGATTTTGGCCTCTAGCTCAGCCGGCACCTAGGGAAACCTACCAAACCTGTGCATTTTTTAAAACTAGAGACCTAGGGGATTTCAAGATGGGGTGACTCGTGGGGCTCTGACCAGGTTCTGTTACCCAGAATCCTTTGTAAACCTAAAAATTTGGCTAAAAAAACACATTTTCCTCACATTATGGTGACAGAAAGTTCTGGAATCTGAGAGGAGCCACAAATTTCCTTCCACCCAGCGTTCCCCCAAGTCTCCCGATAAAAATGGTACCCCACTTGTGTGGGGAGGCCTAGCGCCCGCGCCAAGATATGCCCCAAAACACAACGTGGACACCTCCCATTCTTTCACAGAAAACAGAGCTGTTTTTTGCAAAGTACCTACCTGTAGATTTTGGCCTCTAGCTCAGCCGGCACCTAGGGAAACTTACCAAACCTGTTCATTTTTTAAAACTAGAGACCTAGGGGAATCCAAGATGAGGTGACTTGTGGGGCTCTGACCAGGTTCTGTTACCCAGAATCCTTTGCAAACCGCAAAATTTGGCTAAAAACATTTATTTCCTCACATTATGGTGACAGAAAGTTATGAAATCTGAGAGGAGCCACAAATTTCTTTCCACCCAGCGTTCCCCCAAGTCTCCCGATAAAAATGGTACCTCACTTGTGTGGGTAGGCCTAGCGCCCGCGACAGGAAATGTCCCAAAACACAACGTGGACACATCCCATTTTTTCACAGAAAACAGAGCTGTTTTTTGCAAAGTGCCTACCTGTAGATTTTGGCCTCTAGCTCAGCCGGCACCTAGGGAAATCTACCAAACCTGTGCATTTTTGAAAACTAGAGACCTAGGGGATTTCAAGATGGGGCTACTTGTGGCGCTCTGACCAGGTTCTGTTACCCAGAATCCTTTGCAAACCTCAAAATCTGGCTAAAAAACACATTTTCCTCACATCATGGTTACAGAAAGTTCTGGAATCTGAGAGGAGCCACACATTTCCTTCCACCCAGCGTTCCCCCAAGTCTGCCGATAAAAATGATACCTCACTTGTGTGGGCAGGCCTAGCGCCCGCGACAGGAAATGTCCCAAAACACAATGTGGACACATCCCATTTTTTCACAGAAAACAGAGCTGTTTTTTGCAAAGTGCCTACCTGTAGATTTTGGCCTCTAGCTCAGCCGGCACCTAGGGAAACCTACCAAACCTGTGCATTTTTGAAAACTAGAGACCTAGGGAAATCCAAGATGGGGAGACTTGTTTGGCTATGACCAGGTTCTGTTACCCAGAATCCTTTGTAAACCTCAAAATTTGGCTAAAAAAAACACATTTTCCTCACATTATGGTGACATAAAGTTCTGGAATCTGAGAGGAGCCACAAATATCCTTCCACCCAGCGTTCCGCCAAGTCTCCCGATAAAAATGGTACCCCACTTGTGTGGGTAGGCCTAGCGCACGCGCCAGGATATGCCCCAAAACACAACGTGGACACATCCCATTCTTTCACAGAAAACAGAGCTGTTTTTTGCAAAGTACCTACCTGTAGATTTTGGCCTCTAGCTCAGCCGGCACCTAGGGAAACTTACCAAACCTGTTCATTTTTGAAAACTAGAGACCTAGGGGAATCCAAGATGAGGTGACTTGTGGGGCTCTGACCAGGTTCTGTTACCCAGAATCCTTTGCAAACCACAAAATTTGGCTAAAAATCAAATTTTCCTCACATTATGGTAACAGAAAGTTCTGAAATCTGAGAGGAGCCACAAATTTTCTTCCACCCAGCGTTCACCCAAGTCTCCCGATAAAAATTGAACCTCACTTGTGTGGGTAGGCCTAGCGCCCGCGACAGGAAATGTCCCAAAACACAACGTGGACACATCCCATTTTTTCACAGAAAACAGAGCTGTTTTTTGCAAAGTGCCTACCTGTAGATTTTGGCCTCTAGCTCAGCCGGCACCTAGGGAAATCTACCAAACCTGTGCATTTTTGAAAACTAGAGACCTAGGGGATTTCAAGATGGGGCTACTTGTGGCGCTCTGACCAGGTTCTGTTACCCAGAATCCTTTGCAAACCTCAAAATCTGGCTAAAAAACACATTTTCCTCACATCATGGTTACAGAAAGTTCTGGAATCTGAGAGGAGCCACACATTTCCTTCCACCCAGCGTTCCCCCAAGTCTGCCGATAAAAATGATACCTCACTTGTGTGGGCAGGCCTAGCGCCCGCGACAGGAAATGTCCCAAAACACAATGTGGACACATCCCATTTTTTCACAGAAAACAGAGCTGTTTTTTGCAAAGTGCCTACCTGTAGATTTTGGCCTCTAGCTCAGCCGGCACCTAGGGAAACCTACCAAACCTGTGCATTTTTGAAAACTAGAGACCTAGGGAAATCCAAGATGGGGAGACTTGTTTGGCTATGACCAGGTTCTGTTACCCAGAATCCTTTGTAAACCTCAAAATTTGGCTAAAAAAAACACATTTTCCTCACATTATGGTGACATAAAGTTCTGGAATCTGAGAGGAGCCACAAATATCCTTCCACCCAGCGTTCCGCCAAGTCTCCCGATAAAAATGGTACCCCACTTGTGTGGGTAGGCCTAGCGCACGCGCCAGGATATGCCCCAAAACACAACGTGGACACATCCCATTCTTTCACAGAAAACAGAGCTGTTTTTTGCAAAGTACCTACCTGTAGATTTTGGCCTCTAGCTCAGCCGGCACCTAGGGAAACTTACCAAACCTGTTCATTTTTGAAAACTAGAGACCTAGGGGAATCCAAGATGAGGTGACTTGTGGGGCTCTGACCAGGTTCTGTTACCCAGAATCCTTTGCAAACCACAAAATTTGGCTAAAAATCAAATTTTCCTCACATTATGGTAACAGAAAGTTCTGAAATCTGAGAGGAGCCACAAATTTTCTTCCACCCAGCGTTCACCCAAGTCTCCCGATAAAAATTGAACCTCACTTGTGTGGGTAGGCCTAGCGCCCGCGACAGGAAATGTCCCAAAACACAACGTGGACACATCCCATTTTTTCACAGAAAACAGAGCTGTTTTTTGCAAAGTGCCTACCTGTAGATTTTGGCCTCTAGCTCAGCCGGCACCTAGGGAAATCTACCAAACCTGTGCATTTTTGAAAACTAGAGACCTAGGGGATTTCAAGATGGGGCTACTTGTGGCGCTCTGACCAGGTTCTGTTACCCAGAATCCTTTGCAAACCTCAAAATCTGGCTAAAAAACACATTTTCCTCACATCATGGTTACAGAAAGTTCTGGAATCTGAGAGGAGCCACACATTTCCTTCCACCCAGCGTTCCCCCAAGTCTGCCGATAAAAATGATACCTCACTTGTGTGGGCAGGCCTAGCGCCCGCGACAGGAAATGTCCCAAAACACAATGTGGACACATCCCATTTTTTCACAGAAAACAGAGCTGTTTTTTGCAAAGTGCCTACCTGTAGATTTTGGCCTCTAGCTCAGCCGGCACCTAGGGAAACCTACCAAACCTGTGCATTTTTGAAAACTAGAGACCTAGGGAAATCCAAGATGGGGAGACTTGTTTGGCTATGACCAGGTTCTGTTACCCAGAATCCTTTGTAAACCTCAAAATTTGGCTAAAAAAAACACATTTTCCTCACATTATGTTGACAGAAAGTTCTGGAATCTGAGAGGAGCCACAAATATCCTTCCACCCAGCGTTCCGCCAAGTCTCCCGATAAAAATGGTACCCCACTTGTGTGGGTAGGCCTAGCGCACGCGCCAGGATATGCCCCAAAACACAACGTGGACACATCCCATTCTTTCACAGAAAACAGAGCTGTTTTTTGCAAAGTACCTACCTGTAGATTTTGGCCTCTAGCTCAGCCGGCACCTAGGGAAACTTACCAAACCTGTTCATTTTTGAAAACTAGAGACCTAGGGGAATCCAAGATGAGGTGACTTGTGGGGCTCTGACCAGGTTCTGTTACCCAGAATCCTTTGCAAACCACAAAATTTGGCTAAAAAAACAAATTTTCCTCACATTATGGTAACAGAAAGTTCTGAAATCTGAGAGGAGCCACAAATTTTCTTCCACCCAGCGTTCACCCAAGTCTCCCGATAAAAATTGAACCTCACTTGTGTGGGTAGGCCTAGCGCCCGCGACAGGAAATGTCCCAAAACACATCGTGGACACATCCCATTTTTTCACAGAAAACAGAGCTGTTTTTTGCAAAGTGCCTACCTGTAGATTTTGGCCTCTAGCTCAGCCGGCACCTAGGGAAACCTACCAAACCTGTGCATTTTTTAAAACTAGAGACCTAGGGGATTTCAAGATGGGGTGACTCGTGGGGCTCTGACCAGGTTCTGTTACCCAGAATCCTTTGTAAACCTAAAAATTTGGCTAAAAAAACACATTTTCCTCACATTATGGTGACAGAAAGTTCTGGAATCTGAGAGGAGCCACAAATTTCCTTCCACCCAGCGTTCCCCCAAGTCTCCCGATAAAAATGGTACCCCACTTGTGTGGGGAGGCCTAGCGCCCGCGCCAAGATATGCCCCAAAACACAACGTGGACACATCCCATTCTTTCACAGAAAACAGAGCTGTTTTTTGCAAAGTACCTACCTGTAGATTTTGGCCTCTAGCTCAGCCGGCACCTAGGGAAACTTACCAAACCTGTTCATTTTTTAAAACTAGAGACCTAGGGGAATCCAAGATGAGGTGACTTGTGGGGCTCTGACCAGGTTCTGTTACCCAGAATCCTTTGCAAACCGCAAAATTTGGCTAAAAACATTTATTTCCTCACATTATGGTGACAGAAAGTTATGAAATCTGAGAGGAGCCACAAATTTCTTTCCACCCAGCGTTCCCCCAAGTCTCCCGATAAAAATGGTACCTCACTTGTGTGGGTAGGCCTAGCGCCCGCGACAGGAAATGTCCCAAAACACAACGTGGACACATCCCATTTTTTCACAGAAAACAGAGCTGTTTTTTGCAAAGTGCCTACCTGTAGATTTTGGCCTCTAGCTCAGCCGGCACCTAGGGAAATCTACCAAACCTGTGCATTTTTGAAAACTAGAGACCTAGGGGATTTCAAGATGGGGCTACTTGTGGCGCTCTGACCAGGTTCTGTTACCCAGAATCCTTTGCAAACCTCAAAATCTGGCTAAAAAACACATTTTCCTCACATCATGGTTACAGAAAGTTCTGGAATCTGAGAGGAGCCACACATTTCCTTCCACCCAGCGTTCCCCCAAGTCTGCCGATAAAAATGATACCTCACTTGTGTGGGCAGGCCTAGCGCCCGCGACAGGAAATGTCCCAAAACACAATGTGGACACATCCCATTTTTTCACAGAAAACAGAGCTGTTTTTTGCAAAGTGCCTACCTGTAGATTTTGGCCTCTAGCTCAGCCGGCACCTAGGGAAACCTACCAAACCTGTGCATTTTTGAAAACTAGAGACCTAGGGAAATCCAAGATGGGGAGACTTGTTTGGCTATGACCAGGTTCTGTTACCCAGAATCCTTTGTAAACCTCAAAATTTGGCTAAAAAAAACACATTTTCCTCACATTATGGTGACATAAAGTTCTGGAATCTGAGAGGAGCCACAAATATCCTTCCACCCAGCGTTCCGCCAAGTCTCCCGATAAAAATGGTACCCCACTTGTGTGGGTAGGCCTAGCGCACGCGCCAGGATATGCCCCAAAACACAACGTGGACACATCCCATTCTTTCACAGAAAACAGAGCTGTTTTTTGCAAAGTACCTACCTGTAGATTTTGGCCTCTAGCTCAGCCGGCACCTAGGGAAACTTACCAAACCTGTTCATTTTTGAAAACTAGAGACCTAGGGGAATCCAAGATGAGGTGACTTGTGGGGCTCTGACCAGGTTCTGTTACCCAGAATCCTTTGCAAACCACAAAATTTGGCTAAAAATCAAATTTTCCTCACATTATGGTAACAGAAAGTTCTGAAATCTGAGAGGAGCCACAAATTTTCTTCCACCCAGCGTTCACCCAAGTCTCCCGATAAAAATTGAACCTCACTTGTGTGGGTAGGCCTAGCGCCCGCGACAGGAAATGTCCCAAAACACAACGTGGACACATCCCATTTTTTCACAGAAAACAGAGCTGTTTTTTGCAAAGTGCCTACCTGTAGATTTTGGCCTCTAGCTCAGCCGGCACCTAGGGAAATCTACCAAACCTGTGCATTTTTGAAAACTAGAGACCTAGGGGATTTCAAGATGGGGCTACTTGTGGCGCTCTGACCAGGTTCTGTTACCCAGAATCCTTTGCAAACCTCAAAATCTGGCTAAAAAACACATTTTCCTCACATCATGGTTACAGAAAGTTCTGGAATCTGAGAGGAGCCACACATTTCCTTCCACCCAGCGTTCCCCCAAGTCTGCCGATAAAAATGATACCTCACTTGTGTGGGCAGGCCTAGCGCCCGCGACAGGAAATGTCCCAAAACACAATGTGGACACATCCCATTTTTTCACAGAAAACAGAGCTGTTTTTTGCAAAGTGCCTACCTGTAGATTTTGGCCTCTAGCTCAGCCGGCACCTAGGGAAACCTACCAAACCTGTGCATTTTTGAAAACTAGAGACCTAGGGAAATCCAAGATGGGGAGACTTGTTTGGCTATGACCAGGTTCTGTTACCCAGAATCCTTTGTAAACCTCAAAATTTGGCTAAAAAAAACACATTTTCCTCACATTATGTTGACAGAAAGTTCTGGAATCTGAGAGGAGCCACAAATATCCTTCCACCCAGCGTTCCGCCAAGTCTCCCGATAAAAATGGTACCCCACTTGTGTGGGTAGGCCTAGCGCACGCGCCAGGATATGCCCCAAAACACAACGTGGACACATCCCATTCTTTCACAGAAAACAGAGCTGTTTTTTGCAAAGTACCTACCTGTAGATTTTGGCCTCTAGCTCAGCCGGCACCTAGGGAAACTTACCAAACCTGTTCATTTTTGAAAACTAGAGACCTAGGGGAATCCAAGATGAGGTGACTTGTGGGGCTCTGACCAGGTTCTGTTACCCAGAATCCTTTGCAAACCACAAAATTTGGCTAAAAAAACAAATTTTCCTCACATTATGGTAACAGAAAGTTCTGAAATCTGAGAGGAGCCACAAATTTTCTTCCACCCAGCGTTCACCCAAGTCTCCCGATAAAAATTGAACCTCACTTGTGTGGGTAGGCCTAGCGCCCGCGACAGGAAATGTCCCAAAACACATCGTGGACACATCCCATTTTTTCACAGAAAACAGAGCTGTTTTTTGCAAAGTGCCTACCTGTAGATTTTGGCCTCTAGCTCAGCCGGCACCTAGGGAAACCTACCAAACCTGTGCATTTTTTAAAACTAGAGACCTAGGGGATTTCAAGATGGGGTGACTCGTGGGGCTCTGACCAGGTTCTGTTACCCAGAATCCTTTGTAAACCTAAAAATTTGGCTAAAAAAACACATTTTCCTCACATTATGGTGACAGAAAGTTCTGGAATCTGAGAGGAGCCACAAATTTCCTTCCACCCAGCGTTCCCCCAAGTCTCCCGATAAAAATGGTACCCCACTTGTGTGGGGAGGCCTAGCGCCCGCGCCAAGATATGCCCCAAAACACAACGTGGACACATCCCATTCTTTCACAGAAAACAGAGCTGTTTTTTGCAAAGTACCTACCTGTAGATTTTGGCCTCTAGCTCAGCCGGCACCTAGGGAAACTTACCAAACCTGTTCATTTTTTAAAACTAGAGACCTAGGGGAATCCAAGATGAGGTGACTTGTGGGGCTCTGACCAGGTTCTGTTACCCAGAATCCTTTGCAAACCGCAAAATTTGGCTAAAAACATTTATTTCCTCACATTATGGTGACAGAAAGTTATGAAATCTGAGAGGAGCCACAAATTTCTTTCCACCCAGCGTTCCCCCAAGTCTCCCGATAAAAATGGTACCTCACTTGTGTGGGTAGGCCTAGCGCCCGCGACAGGAAATGTCCCAAAACACAACGTGGACACATCCCATTTTTTCACAGAAAACAGAGCTGTTTTTTGCAAAGTGCCTACCTGTAGATTTTGGCCTCTAGCTCAGCCGGCACCTAGGGAAATCTACCAAACCTGTGCATTTTTGAAAACTAGAGACCTAGGGGATTTCAAGATGGGGCTACTTGTGGCGCTCTGACCAGGTTCTGTTACCCAGAATCCTTTGCAAACCTCAAAATCTGGCTAAAAAACACATTTTCCTCACATCATGGTTACAGAAAGTTCTGGAATCTGAGAGGAGCCACACATTTCCTTCCACCCAGCGTTCCCCCAAGTCTGCCGATAAAAATGATACCTCACTTGTGTGGGCAGGCCTAGCGCCCGCGACAGGAAATGTCCCAAAACACAATGTGGACACATCCCATTTTTTCACAGAAAACAGAGCTGTTTTTTGCAAAGTGCCTACTTGTAGATTTTGGCCTCTAGCTCAGCCGGCACCTAGGGAAACCTACCAAACCTGTGCATTTTTGAAAACTAGAGACCTAGGGAAATCCAAGATGGGGAGACTTGTTTGGCTATGACCAGGTTCTGTTACCCAGAATCCTTTGTAAACCTCAAAATTTGGCTAAAAAAAACACATTTTCCTCACATTATGGTGACATAAAGTTCTGGAATCTGAGAGGAGCCACAAATATCCTTCCACCCAGCGTTCCGCCAAGTCTCCCGATAAAAATGGTACCCCACTTGTGTGGGTAGGCCTAGCGCACGCGCCAGGATATGCCCCAAAACACAACGTGGACACATCCCATTCTTTCACAGAAAACAGAGCTGTTTTTTGCAAAGTACCTACCTGTAGATTTTGGCCTCTAGCTCAGCCGGCACCTAGGGAAACTTACCAAACCTGTTCATTTTTGAAAACTAGAGACCTAGGGGAATCCAAGATGAGGTGACTTGTGGGGCTCTGACCAGGTTCTGTTACCCAGAATCCTTTGCAAACCACAAAATTTGGCTAAAAAAACAAATTTTCCTCACATTATGGTAACAGAAAGTTCTGAAATCTGAGAGGAGCCACAAATTTTCTTCCACCCAGCGTTCACCCAAGTCTCCCGATAAAAATTGAACCTCACTTGTGTGGGTAGGCCTAGCGCCCGCGACAGGAAATGTCCCAAAACACATCGTGGACACATCCCATTTTTTCACAGAAAACAGAGCTGTTTTTTGCAAAGTGCCTACCTGTAGATTTTGGCCTCTAGATCAGCCGGCACCTAGGGAAACCTACCAAACCTGTGCATTTATAAAAACTAGAGACCTAGGCGAATCCAAGATGGGGTGACTTGTGGGGCTCTGACCAGGTTCTGTTACCCAGAATCCTTTGCAAACCTCAAAATTTGGCTAAAAAAACACATTTTCCTCACATTATGGTGACAGAAAGTTCGGGAATCTGAGAGGAGCCACAAATTCCTTTCACCCAGCGTTCCCCCAAGTCTCCCGATAAAAATGGTACCTCACTTGTGTGGGTAGGCCTAGCACCCGCGACAGGATATGCCCCAAAACACAACGTGGACACATCCCATTCTTTCACAGAAAACAGAGCTGTTTTTTGCAAAGTGCCTACCTGTAGATTTTGGCCTCTAGCTCAGCCGGCACCTAGGGAAACCTACCAAACCTGTGCATTTTTGAAAATTAGAGACCTAGGGGAATCCAAGATGGGGTGACTTGTGGGGCTTTGACCAGGTTCTGTTACCCAGAATCCTTTGCAAACCTCAAAATGTGGCTAAAAAAACACATTTTCCTCACATTATGGTGACAGAAAGCTCTGGAATCTGAGAGGAGCCACAAATTTCCTTCCTCCCAGCGTTCAACCAAGTCTGCCAATAAAAATGATACCTCACTTGTGTGGGTAGGCCTTGCGCCCGCGACAGGAAATGCCCCAAAACACAACGTGGACACATCCCATTTTTTCACAGAAAACAGAGCTGTTTTTTCCAAAGTGCCTACCTGTAGATTTTGGCCTCTAGCTCAGCCGGCACCTAGGGAAACCTACCAAACCTGTGCATTTTTGAAAACTAGAGACCTAGGGGATTTCAAGATGGGGTGACTTGTGGGGCTCTGACCAGGTTCTGTTACCCAGAATCCTTTGTAAACCTCAAAATTTGGCTAAAAAAACACATTTTCCTCACATTATGGTGACAGAAAGTTCTGGAATCTGAGAGGAGCCACAAATTTCCTTCCACCCAGCGTTCCCCCAAGTCTCCCGATAAAAATGGTACCCCACTTGTGTGGGGAGGCCTAGCGCCCGCGCCAAGATATGCCCCAAAACACAACGTGGACACATCCCATTCTTTCACAGAAAACAGAGCTGTTTTTTGCAAAGTACCTACCTGTAGATTTTGGCCTCTAGCTCAGCCGGCACCTAGGGAAACTTACCAAACCTGTTCATTTTTTAAAACTAGAGACCTAGGGGAATCCAAGATGAGGTGACTTGTGGGGCTCTGACCAGGTTCTGTTACCCAGAATCCTTTGCAAACCGCAAAATTTGGCTAAAAACTTTTTTTTCCTCACGTTATGGTGACAGAAAGTTCTGAAATCTGAGAGGAGCCACAAATTTCTTTCCACCCAGTGTTCCCCCAAGTCTCCCGATAAAAATGGTACCTCACTTGTGTGGGTAGGCCTAGCGCCCGAAACAGGAAATGTCCCAAAACACATCGTGGACACATCCCATTTTTTCACAGAAAACCGAGCTGTTTTTTGCAAAGTGCCTACCTGTAGATTTTGGCCTCTAGCTCAGCCGGCACCTAGGGAAATCTACCAAACCTGTGCATTTTTGAAAACTAGAGACCTAGGGGATTTCAAGATGGGGCTACTTGTGGGGCTCTGACCAGGTTCTGTTACCCAGAATCCTTTGCAAACCTCAAAATCTGGCTAAAAAACACATTTTCCTCACATTATGGTTACAGAAAGTTCTGGAATCTGAGAGGAGCCACACATTTCCTTCCACCCAGCGTTCCCCCAAGTCTGCCGATAAAAATGATACCTCACTTGTGTGGGTAGGCCTAGCGCCCGCGACAGGAAATGTCCCAAAACACAATGTGGACACATCCCATTTTTTCACAGAAAACAGAGCTGTTTTTTGCAAAGTGCCTACCTGTAGATTTTGGCCTCTAGCTCAGCTGGCACCTAGGGAAACCTACCAAACCTGTGCATTTTTGAAAACTAGAGACCTAGGGAAATCCAAGATGGGGTGACTTGTTTGGCTATGACCAGGTTCTGTTACCCAGAATCCTTTGTAAACCTCAAAATTTGGCTAAAAAAAACACATTTTCCTCACATTATGGTGACAGAAAGTTCTGGAATCTGAGAGGAGCCACAAATATCCTTCCACCCAGCGTTCCGCCAAGTCTCCCGATAAAAATGGTACCCCACTTGTGTGGGTAGGCCTAGCGCACGCGCCAGGATATGCCCCAAAACACAACGTGGACACATCCATTCTTTCACAGAAAACAGAGCTGTTTTTTGCAAAGTACCTACCTGTAGATTTTGGCCTCTAGCTCAGCCGGCACCTAGGGAAAATTACCAAACCTGTTCATTTTTGAAAACTAGAGACCTAGGGGATTCCAAGATGAGGTGACTTGTGGGGCTCTGACCAGGTTCTGTTACCCAGAATCCTTTGCAAACCACAAAATTTGGCTAAAAAAACAAATTTTCCTCACATTATGGTAACAGAAAGTTCTGAAATCTGAGAGGAGCCACAAATTTTCTTCCACCCAGCGTTCCCCCAAGTCTCCCGATAAAAATTGAACCTCACTTGTGTGGGTAGGCCTAGCGCCCTCGACAGGGAATGTCCCAAAACACATCGTGGACACATCCCATTTTTTCACAGAAAACAGAGCTGTTTTTTGCAAAGTGCCTACCTGTAGATTTTGGCCTCTAGCTCAGCCGGCACCTAGGGAAACCTACCAAACCTGTGCATTTTTTAAAACTAGAGACCTAGGGGAATCCAAGATGAGGCGACTTGTGGGGCTCTGACCAGGTTCTGTTTCCCAGAATCCTTTGCAAACCTCAAAATTTGGCTAAAAAAACACATTTTCCTCACATTATGGTGACAGAAAGTTCTGGAATCTGAGAGGAGCCACAAATTCCTGTCACCCAGCGTTCCCCAAAGTCTCCCGATAAAAATGGTACCCCACTTGTGTGGGTAGGCCTAGCGCACGCGCCAGGATATGCCCCAAAACACAACGTGGACACATCCCATTCTTTCACAGAAAACAGAGCTGTTTTTTGCAAAGTACCTACCTGTAGATTTTGGCCTCTAGCTCAGCCGGCACCTAGGGAAAATTACCAAACCTGTTCATTTTTGAAAACTAGAGACCTAGGGGAATCCAAGATGAGGTGACTTGTGGCGCTCTGACCAGGTTCTGTTACCCAGAATCCTTTGCAAACCTAAAAATCTGGCTAAAAAACACATTTTCCTCACATTATGGTTACAGAAAGTTCTGGAATCTGAGAGGAGCCACACATTTCCTTCCACCCAGCGTTCCCCCAAGTCTGCCGATAAAAATGATACCTCACTTGTGTGGGTATGCCTAGCGCCCGCGACAGGAAATGTCCCAAAACACAATGTGGCACATCCCATTTTTTCACAGAAAACAGAGCTGTTTTTTGCAAAGTGCCTACCTGTAGATTTTGGCCTCTAGCTCAGCCGGCACCTAGGGAAACCTACCAAACCTGTGCATTTTTGAAAACTAGAGACCTAGGGAAATCCAAGATGGGGTGACTTGTTTGGCTATGACCAGGTTCTGTTACCCAGAATCCTTTGTAAACCTCAAAATTTGGCTAAAAAAAACACATTTTCCTCACATTATGGTGACAGAAAGTTCTGGAATCTGAGAGGAGCCACAAATATCCTTCCACCCAGCGTTCCGCCAAGTCTCCCGATAAAAATGGTACCCCACTTGTGTGGGTAGGCCTAGCGCACGCGCCAGGATATGCCCCAAAACACAACGTGGACACATCCCATTCTTTCACAGAAAACAGAGCTGTTTTTTGCAAAGTACCTACCTGTAGATTTTGGCCTCTAGCTCAGCCGGCACCTAGGGAAAATTACCAAACCTGTTCATTTTTGAAAACTAGAGACCTAGGGGAATCCAAGATGAGGTGACTTGTGGGGCTCTGACCAGGTTCTGTTACCCAGAATCCTTTGCAAACCACAAAATTTGGCTAAAAAAACAAATTTTCCTCACATTATGGTAACAGAAAGTTCTGAAATCTGAGAGGAGCCACAAATTTTCTTCCACCCAGCGTTCCCCCAAGTCTCCCGATAAAAATTGAACCTCACTTGTGTGGGTAGGCCTAGCGCCCGCGACAGGAAATGTCCCAAAACACAACGTGGACACATCCCATTTTTTCACAGAAACCAGAGCTGTTTTTTGCAAAGTGCCTACCTGTATATTTTGGCCTCTAGATCAGCCGGCACCTAGGAAAACCTACCAAACCTGTGCATTTATAAAAACTAGAGACCTAGGGGAATCCAAGATGGGGTGACTTGTGGGGCTCTGACCAGGTTCTGTTACCCAGAATCCTTTGCAAACCTCAAAATTTGGCTAAAAAAACACATTTTCCTCACATTATGGTGACAGAAAGTTCGGGATTCTGAGAGGAGCCACAAATTCCTTTCACCCAGCGTTCCCCCAAGTCTCCCGATAAAAATGGTACCTCACTTGTGTGGGTAGGCCTAGCACCTGCGACAGGATATGCCCCAAAACACAACGTGGACACATCCCATTCTTTCACAGAAAACAGAGCTGTTTTTTGCAAAGTGCCTACCTGTAGATTTTGGCCTCTAGCTCAGCCAGCACCTAGGGAAACCTACCAAACCTGTGCATTTTTGAAAACTAGAGACCTAGGGAAATCCAAGATGGGGTGACTTGTGGTGCTTTGACCAGGTTCTGTTACCCAGAATCCTTTGCAAACCTCAAAATGTGGCTAAAAAAACACATTTTCCTCACATTATGGTGACAGAAAGCTCTGGAATCTGAGAGGAGCCACAAATTTCCTTCCTCCCAGCGTTCAACCAAGTCTGCCAATAAAAATGATACCTCACTTGTGTGGGTAGGCCTTGCGCCCGCGACAGGAAATGCCCCAAAACACAACGTGGACACATCCCATTTTTTTAACAGAAAACAGAGCTGTTTTTTCCAAAGTTCCTACCTGTAGATTTTGGCCTCTAGCTCAGCCGGCACCTAGGGAAACCTACCAAACCTGTGCATTTTTGAAAACTAGAGACCTATGGGATTTCAAGATGGGGTGACTTGTGGGGCTCTGACCAGGTTCTGTTACCCAGAATCCTTTGTAAACCTCAAAATTTGGCTAAAAAAACACATTTTCCTCACATTATGGTGACAGAAAGTTCTGGAATCTGAGAGGAGCCACAAATTTCCTTCCACCCAGCGTTCCCCCAAGTCTCCCGATAAAAATGGTACCCCACTTGTGTGGGGAGGCCTAGCGCCCGCGCCAAGATATGCCCCAAAACACAACGTGGACACATCCCATTCTTTCACAGAAAACAGAGCTGTTTTTTGCAAAGTACCTACCTGTAGATTTTGGCCTCTAGCTCAGCCGGCACCTAGGGAAACTTACCAAACCTGTTCATTTTTTAAAACTAGAGACCTAGGGGAATCCAAGATGAGGTGACTTGTGGGGCACTGACCAGGTTCTGTTACCCAGAATCCTTTGTAAACCGCAAAATTTGGCTAAAAACTTTTTTTTCCTCACATTATGGTGACAGAAAGTTCTGAAATCTGAGAGGAGCCACAAATTTCTTTCCACCCAGCGTTCCCCCAAGTCTCCCGATAAAAATGGTACCTCACTTGTGTGGGTAGGCCTAGCGCTCGCGACAGGAAATGTCCCAAAACACAACGTGGACACATCCCATTTTTTCACAGAAAACAGAGCTGTTTTTTGCAAAGTGCCTACCTGTAGATTTTGGCCTCTAGCTCAGCGGGCACCTAGGGAAACCTACCAAACCTGTGCATTTTTTAAAACTAGAGACCTAGGGGAATCCAAGATGAGGCGACTTGTGGGGCTCTGACCAGGTTCTGTTTCCCAGAATCCTTTGCAAACCTCAAAATTTGGCTAAAAAAACACATTTTCCTCACATTATGGTGACAGAAAGTTCTGGAATCTGAGAGGAGCCACAAATTCCTGTCACCCAGCGTTCCCCAAAGTCTCCCGATAAAAATGGTACCCCACTTGTGTGGGTAGGCCTAGCGCACGCGCCAGGATATGCCCCAAAACACAACGTGGACACATCCCATTCTTTCACAGAAAACAGAGCTGTTTTTTGCAAAGTACCTACCTGTAGATTTTGGCCTCTAGCTCAGCCGGCACCTAGGGAAAATTACCAAACCTGTTCATTTTTGAAAACTAGAGACCTAGGGGAATCCAAGATGAGGTGACTTGTGGCGCTCTGACCAGGTTCTGTTACCCAGAATCCTTTGCAAACCTAAAAATCTGGCTAAAAAACACATTTTCCTCACATTATGGTTACAGAAAGTTCTGGAATCTGAGAGGAGCCACACATTTCCTTCCACCCAGCGTTCCCCCAAGTCTGCCGATAAAAATGATACCTCACTTGTGTGGGTATGCCTAGCGCCCGCGACAGGAAATGTCCCAAAACACAATGTGGCACATCCCATTTTTTCACAGAAAACAGAGCTGTTTTTTGCAAAGTGCCTACCTGTAGATTTTGGCCTCTAGCTCAGCCGGCACCTAGGGAAACCTACCAAACCTGTGCATTTTTGAAAACTAGAGACCTAGGGAAATCCAAGATGGGGTGACTTGTTTGGCTATGACCAGGTTCTGTTACCCAGAATCCTTTGTAAACCTCAAAATTTGGCTAAAAAAAACACATTTTCCTCACATTATGGTGACAGAAAGTTCTGGAATCTGAGAGGAGCCACAAATATCCTTCCACCCAGCGTTCCGCCAAGTCTCCCGATAAAAATGGTACCCCACTTGTGTGGGTAGGCCTAGCGCACGCGCCAGGATATGCCCCAAAACACAACGTGGACACATCCCATTCTTTCACAGAAAACAGAGCTGTTTTTTGCAAAGTACCTACCTGTAGATTTTGGCCTCTAGCTCAGCCGGGCACCTAGGGAAAATTACCAAACCTGTTCATTTTGAAAACTAGAGACCTAGGGGGAATCCAAGATGAGGTGACTTGTGGGGCTCTGACCAGGTTCTGTTACCCAGAATCCTTTTGCAAACCACAAAATTTGGCTAAAAAAAACAAATTTTCCTCACATTATGGTAACAGAAAGTTCTGAAATCTGAGAGGAGCCACAAATTTTCTTCCACCCAGCGTTCCCCCAAGTCCTCCCGATAAAAATTGAACCTCACTTGTGTGGGTAGGCCTAGCGCCCGCGACAGGAAATGTCCCCAAAACACAACGTGGACACATCCATTTTTTCACAGAAAACAGAGCTGTTTTTTGCAAAGTGGCCTACCTGTATATTTTGCCCTCTAGATCAGCCGGCACCTAGGAAAACCTACCAAACCTGTGCATTTATAAAAACTAGAGACCTAGGGGAATCCAAGATGGGGTGACTTGTGGGGCTCTGACCAGGTTCTGTACCCAGAATCCTTTGCAAACCTCAAAATTTGGCTAAAAAAAACACATTTTCCTCACATTATGGTGACAGAAAGTTCTGGAATCTGAGAGGAGCCACACATTTCCTTCCACCCAGCGTTCCCCCAAGTCTGCCGATAAAAATGATACCTCACTTGTGTGGGCAGGCCTAGCGCCCGCGACAGGAAATGTCCCAAAACACAATGTGGACACATCCCATTTTTTCACAGAAAACAGAGCTGTTTTTTGCAAAGTGCCTACCTGTAGATTTTGGCCCTCTAGCTCAGCCGGCACCTAGGGAAACCTACCAAACCTGTGCATTTTTGAAAACTAGAGACCTAGGGAAATCCAAGATGGGGAGACTTGTTTGGCTATGACCAGGTTCTGTTACCCAGAATCCTTTGTAAACCTCAAAATTTGGCTAAAAAAAAACACATTTTCCTCACATTATGGTGACATAAAGTTCTGGAATCTGAGAGGAGCCACAAATATCCTTCCACCCAGCGTTCCGCCAAGTCTCCCGATAAAAATGGTACCCCACTTGTGTGGGTAGGCCTAGCGCACGCGCCAGGATATGCCCCAAAACACAACGTGGGACACATCCCATTCTTTCACAGAAAACAGAGCTGTTTTTTGCAAAGTACCTACCTGTAGATTTTGGCCTCTAGCTCAGCCGGGCACCTAGGGGAAACTTACCCAAACCTGTTCATTTTTGAAAACTAGAGACCTAGGGGAATCCAAGATGAGGTGACTTGTGGGGCTCTGACCAGGTTCTGTTACCCAGAATCCTTTGCAAACCACAAAATTTGGCTAAAAAAAACAAATTTTCCTCACATTATGGTAACAGAAAGTTCTGAAATCTGAGAGGAGCCACAAATTTTCTTCTCCACCCAGCGTTTCACCCAAGTCTCCCGATAAAAATTGAACCTCACTTGTGTGGGTAGGCCTAGCGCCCCGCGACAGGAAATGTCCCCAAAACACATCTGTGGACACATCCCCATTTTTTTCACAGAAAACAGAGCTGTTTTTTTGCAAAGTGCCTACCTGTAGATTTTGGCCTCTAGATCAGCGGGCACCTAGGGAAACCTACCAAACCTTGTGCATTTATAAAAACTAGAGACCTAGGCGAATCCAAGATGGGGTGACTTGTGGGGGCCTCTGACCAGGTTCTGTTACACCAGAATCCTTTGCAAACCTCAAAATTTGGCTAAAAAAACACATTTTCCTCACATTATGGTGACAGAAAGTTCGGGAATCTGAGAGGAAGCCACAAATTCCTTTCACCCAGCGTTCCCCCAAGTCTCCCGATAAAAAATGGTACCTCACTTGTGTGGGTAGGCCCTAGCACCCGCGACAGGATATGCCCCAAAACACAACGTGGACACATCCCATTCTTTCACAGAAAACAGAGCTGTTTTTTGCAAAGTGCCTACCTGTAGATTTTGGCCTCTAGCTCAGCCGGCACCTAGGGAAACCTACCAAACCTGTTGCATTTTTGAAAATTAGAGACCTAGAGGGAATCCAAGATGGGGTGACTTGTGGGGCTTTGACCAGGTTCTGTTACCCAGAATCCTTTGCAAACCTCAAAATGTGGCTAAAAAAACACATTTTCCTCACATTATGGTGACAGAAAGCTCTGGAATCTGAGAGGAGCCACAAATTTCCTTCCTGCCCAGCGTTCAACCAAGTCTGCCAATAAAAATGATACCTCACTTGTGTGGGTAGGCCTTGCGCCCGCGACAGGAAATGCCCCAAAACACAACGTGGACACATCCCATTTTTTCACAGAAAACAGAGCTGTTTTTATCCAAAGTGCCTACCTGTAGATTTTTGGCCTCTAGCTCAGCCGGCACCTAGGGAAACCTACCAAACCTGTGCATTTTTGAAAACTAGAGACCTAGGGGGATTTCAAGATGGGGGTGACTTGTGGGGCTTCTGACCAGGTTCTGTTACCCCAGAATCCTTTGTAAACCTCAAAATTTGGCTAAAAAAACACATTTTCCTCACATTATGGTGACAGAAAGTTCTGGAATCTGAGAGGAGCCACAAATTTCCTTTCCACCCAGCGTTCCCCCCAAGTCTCCCGATAAAAATGGTACCCCCACTTGTGTGGGGAGGCCTAGCGCCCGCGCCAAGATATGCCCCCAAAACACAACGTGGACACATCCCCATTCTTTCACAGAAAACAGAGCTGTTTTTTGCAAAGTACCTGACCTGTAGATTTTGGCCTCTAGCTCAGCCGGCACCTAGGGAAACTTACCAAACCTGTTCATTTTTTAAAACTAGAGACCTAGGGGGAATCCAAGATGAGGTGAACTTGTGGGGCTCTGACCAGGTTCTGTTACCCCAGAATCCTTTGCAAACCTCAAAATTTGGCTAAAAAAACACATTTTCCTCACATTATGGTGACAGAAAGTTCGGGATTCTGAGAGGAGCCACAAATTCCTTTCACCCAGCGTTCCCCAAGTCTCCCGATAAAAATGGTACCTCACTTGTGTGGGTAGGCCTAGCACCTGCGACAGGATATGCCCCAAAACACAACGTGGACACATCCCATTCTTTCACAGAAAACAGAGCTGTTTTTTTGCAAAGTGCCTACCTGTAGATTTTGGCCTCTAGCTCAGCCAGCACCTAGGGAATCCTACCAAACCCTGTGCATTTTTGAAAACTAGAGACCTAGGGAAATCCAAGATGGGGTGACTTGTGGGGCTTTGACCAGGTTCTGTTACCCCAGAATCCTTTGCAAACCTCAAAATGTGGCTAAAAAAACACATTTTCCTCACATTATGGTGACAGAAAGCTCTGGAATCTGAGAGGAGCCACAAATTTCCTTCCTCCCAGCGTTCAACCAAGTCTGCCAATAAAAATGATACCTCACTTGTGTGGGTAGGCCTTGCGCCCGCGACAGGAAATGCCCCAAAACACAACGTGGACACATCCCATTTTTTTAACAGAAAACAGAGCTGTTTTTTCCAAAGTTCCTACCTGTAGATTTTGGCCTCTAGCTCAGCCGGGCACCTAGGGAAACCCTACCAAACCTGTGCATTTTTGAAAACTAGAGACCTATGGGATTTCAAGATGGGGTGACTTGTGGGGCTCTGACCAGGTTCTGTTACCCAGAATCCTTTGTAAACCTCAAAATTTGGCTAAAAAAACACATTTTCCTCACATTATGGTGACAGAAAGTTCTGGAATCTGAGAGGAGCCACAAATTTCCTTCCACCCAGCGTTCCCCCCAAGTCTCCCGATAAAAATGGTACCCCACTTGTGTGGGGAGGCCTAGCGCCCCGCGCCAAGATATGCCCCAAAACACAACGTGGACACATCCCATTCTTTCACAGAAAACAGAGCTGTTTTTTTGCAAAGTACCTACCTGTAGATTTTGGCCTCTAGCTCAGCCAGGCACCTAGGGAAACTTACCAACCTGTTCATTTTTTAAAACTAGAGACCTAGGGGAATCCAAGATGAGGTGACTTGTGGGGGCACTGACCAGGTTCTGTTACCCAGAATCCTTTGTAAACCGCAAAATTTGGCTAAAAACTTTTTTTTTCCTCACATTATGGTGACAGAAAGTTCTGAAATCTGAGAGGAGCCACAAATTTCTTTCCACCCAGCGTTCCCCCAAGTCTCCCGATAAAAATGGTACCTCACTTGTGTGGGTAGGCCTAGCGCTCGCGACAGGAAATGTCCCTAAAACACAACGTGGACACATCCCATTTTTTCACAGAAAAACAGAGCTGTTTTTTTTGCAAAGTGCCTACCTGTAGATTTTTGGCCTCTAGCTCAGGCGGGGGCACCTAGGGAAACCTACCAAACCTGTGCATTTTTTAAAACTAGAGACCTAGGGGAATCCAAGATGAGGCGACTTGTGGGGCTCTGACCAGGGTTCTGTTTCCCAGAATCCTTTGCAAACCTCAAAATTTGGCTAAAAAAACACATTTTCCTCACATTATGGTGACAGAAAGTTCTGGAATCTGAGAGGAGCCACAAATTCCTGTCACCCAGCGTTCCCCAAAGTCTCCCGATAAAAATGGTACCCCCACTTGTGTGGGTAGGCCTAGCGCACGCGCCAGGATATGCCCCAAAAACACAACGTGGACACATCCCCATTCTTTCACAGAAAACAGAGCTGTTTTTTGCAAAGTACCTACCTGTAGATTTTGGCCTCTAGCTCAGCCGGCACCTAGGGAAAATTACCAAACCTGTTCATTTTTGAAACTAGAGACCTAGGGGAATCCAAGATGAGGTGACTTGTGGCGCTCTGACCAGGTTCTGTTACCCAGAATCCTTTGCAAACCTAAAAATCTGGCTAAAAAAACACATTTTCCCTCACATTATGGTTTACAGAAAGTTCTGGAATCTGAGAGGAGCCACACATTTCCTTCCACCCAGCGTTCCCCCAAGTCTGCCGATAAAATGATACCTCACTTGTGTGGGTATGCCTAGCGCCCGCGACAGGAAATGTCCCAAAACACAATGTGGCACATCCCATTTTTTCACAGAAAACAGAGCTGTTTTTTGCAAAGTGCCTACCTGTAGATTTTGGCCTCTAGCTCAGCCGGCACCTAGGGAAACCTACCAAACCTGTGCATTTTTGAAAACTAGAGACCTAGGGGGAAATCCAAGATGGGGTGACTTGTTTGGCTATGACCAGGTTCTGTTACCCAGAATCCTTTGTAAACCTCAAAATTTGGCTAAAAAAAACACATTTTCCTCACATTATGGTGACAGAAAGTTCTGGAATCTGAGAGGAGCCACAAATATCCTTCCACCCAGCGTTCCGCCAAGTCTCCCCGATAAAAATGGGTACCCCACTTGTGGTGGGTAGGCCTAGCGCACGCGCCAGGATATGCCCCAAAACACAACGTGGACACATCCCATTCTTTCACAGAAAACAGAGCTGTTTTTTGCAAAGTACCTACCTGTAGATTTTGGCCTCTAGCTCAGCCGGCACCTAGGGAAAATTACCAAACCTGTTCATTTTTGAAAACTAGAGACCTAGGGGAATCCAAGTGAGGTGACTTGTGGGGCTCTGACCAGGTTCTGTTACCCAGAATCCTTTGCAAACCACAAAATTTGGCTAAAAAAACAAATTTTCCTCACATTATGGTAACAGAAAGTTCCTGAAATCTGAGAGGAGCCACAAATTTTCTTCCACCCAGCGTTCCCCCAAGTCTCCCGATAAAAATTGAACCTCACTTGTGTGGGTAGGCCTAGCGGCCCGCGACAGGAAATGTCCCAAAACACAACGTGGGACACATCCCATTTTTTCACAGAAAAACAGAGCTGTTTTTTGCAAAGTGCCTACCTGTATATTTTGGCCTCTAGATCAGCCGGCACCTAGGAAAAACCTACCCAAACCTGTGCATTTATAAAAACTAGGAGACCTAGGGGAATCCAAGATGGGGGTGACTTGTGGGGCTCTGACCAGGTTCTGTTACCCAGAATCCTTTGCAAACCTCAAAATTTGGCTAAAAAAAACACATTTTCCTCACATTATGGTGACAGAAAGTTCTGGAATCTGAGAGGAGCCACACATTTCCTTCCCACCCAGCGTTTCCCCCAAGTCTGCCGATAAAAATGATACCTCACTTGTGTGGGCAGGCCTAGCGCCCGCGACAGGAAATGTCCCAAAACACAATGTGGACACATCCCATTTTTTTCACAGAAAACAGAGCTGTTTTTTGCAAAGTGCCTACCTGTAGGATTTTGGCCTCTAGCTCAGCCGGCACCTAGGGAAACCTACCAAACCTGTGCATTTTTGAAAACTAGAGACCTAGGGAAATCCAGATGGGGAGACTGGAGACTTGTTTGGCTATGACCAGGTTCTGTTACCCAGAATCCTTTGTAAACCTCAAAATTTGGCTAAAAAAAACACATTTTCCTCACATTATGGTGACATAAAGTTCTGGAATCTGAGAGGAGCCACAAATATCCTTCCACCCAGCGTTCCGCCAAGTCTCCCGATAAAAATGGTACCCCACTTGTGTGGGGTAGGCCTAGCGCACGCGCCAGGATATGCCCCAAAACACAACGTGGACACATCCCATTCTTTCACAGAAAACAGAGCTGTTTTTTGCAAAGTACCTACCTGTAGATTTTGGCCTCTAGCTCAGCCGGGCACCTAGGGAAACTTACCAAACCTGTTCATTTTTGAAAACTAGAGACCTAGGGGAATCCAAGATGAGGTGACTTGTGGGGCTCTGACCAGGTTCTGTTACCCAGAATCCTTTGCAAACCACAAAATTTGGCTAAAAAACAAATTTTCCTCACATTATGGTAACAGAAAGTTCTGAAATCTGAGAGGAGCCACAAATTTTCTTCCACCCAGCGTTCACCCAAGTCTCCCGATAAAAATTGAACCTCACTTGTGTGGGTAGGCCTAGCGCCCGCGACAGGAAATTGTCCCAAAACACATCGTGGACACATCCCATTTTTTCACAGAGAAAACAGAGCTGTTTTTTGCAAAGTGCCTACCTGTAGATTTTGGCCTCTAGATCAGCCGGCACCTAGGGAAACCTACCAAACCTGTGCATTTATAAAAACTAGAGACCTAGGCGAATCCAAGATGGGGTGACTTGTGGGGCTTCTGACCAGGTTCTGTTACCCAGAA